>NW_025335269.1:10203077-10239897 GCF_004798865.1 Varanus komodoensis | reverse complement strand
CAGTATAAAATAAAAATATAGGAGGAGAAAGAGAAGGAAGAAGTTGCCCAGGCCAGATCATATGTTTTAACAATTGAAATGATGTTTAAATAAAAAGGTCTTTACCTGGCGCCGAAAAACCAGTAACGACGGTGCCAGGCGGACCTCTTTGGGGAGTGAATTCCATAGGTTGGGCGCCACCGCAGAGAAAGCCCTCCTCCGCGTACTTACTCTCCTAATTTCTTTCATGGAGGGTTCCCGGAGAAGGGACAAAATAGTCATTTAGCATCTGTGTCTGTTCTCTCATATCAGTCACTGGATCTCCTTCCTCCTTATTTAGTGGTCCCACCACTTGTCTCCCCTTCCTCTTCATATTTACATGCTGAAAGGAGCCCTTTTTATTGCTCTTGATATTCTTGGCAAGTCTCAGCTCGTAATCAGTCTTAGCCTTGCGAAGAATCCTTCTGCAATGGGCCTCCTCCTCCCGATGTACACTCCCGGTATATATAGTACCCATTTCTTACGGAGGTTCCTCTTTCGTCTAATCCCTCTAACCACCTCCTTTTGCATCCATGGTGGCACTCTCTTCCGCCTCCCCACCTTACTGACTAGAGGTATCGTCAAGGCTTCCACCTCCAAAACCTCCCTTTTGAGTGCTATCCACCCCTCCTCAACTCGCTTACCTTACAGTTACGTATCCCAGGAGACTTTCCCCAGTCTGGGCTTCAGTTGGCCAAAGTTGGCCCTCTTGAAGTCCCAGCTTCTAGTGCTCGACCTGCTGCCCGTCCGCAGTCCCCTGATCGCAAAGCAAAGGATGGAGTGATCACTCACATCCAGAGCTCCCCTAATCTGTACCTCATCTATCAGCTCCTTCCTGTTGGTCAAGACCAAGTCAAGGATGTTCCCCCTGCCCCCCCATCGCCTCTTGAACCCTCTGTGTGAAAAATCCTCCCACTATAGCTTCTAGGAAGCGACGTGACCTGGCTGTCACCGCCAATTGAGTCTCCCAAGTAATATCCAGGAGACTGAAATCTCCCATAATTACTGTGTCTCTCCCCTGAGATATCCTTAGAATCTGGTCTGTCAGGGCATCATCCAGGGTCTCAAGTTGACCTGGAGGGTGATAACATACCCCCACTGTCAGGTCTCTTTCCCTGTCAAAACCCCTACGTTTCACCCAGACTGCCTCTACCGAATCACCATCTGTGCTGCATTCTATCTCACTGCATCCTATCCCTTCCCTGACGTATAAAGCCACGCTCCCACCTCTCTTTCCCTTCCTGTCCTTTCTAAAAAGGTGATACCCCTCTATGTTTACATTCCAGTCTTGCCCTTCATCCCACCAAGTTTCTGTGACTCCCACAAGGTCATACCCTCCTATTCCCAGGAGAGCTTCAAGCTCTTCCTGCTTATTACCCATGCTCCTAGCATTGCTGTACATGCACCTCAACTCCTTCCCACCGCTTCCTTTCCTTGGAGTTCCCAGCCTCCTCCTTCCTCCCATCCTCCCTGATACCTGGCCCCCTCTTCGTAGGAGTCCTGTCAGCCCCTGCAGTACCTCTAACAGCCTGGTCCCAGAGCCCTGATCCTCTTCCCTCACTTGTCCAGTGAGGACAAGTTTCTGGGGTGCCTGAACCCCCACCCCAGCTCAGTTTAAAGTCTTCTGGACAAAGCTCGCTAGACCATTTCAAAAAGACCTTTTCCCATCCTTGTGAAGTGCAATCCATCCCTTGCCAGAAGTCCATTGGCAAGAAACTGGGTGCCATGGTCAAGCAACCCAAAGTGTTCCTTCTGGCACCACACCCTAAGCCAGTTGTTCACCTCGGCAACCCTCCTTCCCTGCCTGGCCCAAATCCCTGGACCGGTAAGATAGATGAGAAGGCCACTTGGGCCTTTAGGTCTCTGAGTTTCTTCCCCAAGGCCTCAAAGTCCCTGGTGATTCCACCTGCACCCTGCCTGGCTATGTCATTTTCCCCACACGGATCACCAGAAGTGGCTGGCGACCCCCGGGTGAACAAGATGCTGCACTCCACCCTTCACACGCTGGATGCATGTGCCTGGCAGGCAACAGACCTCCCTCATCCCAAGGTCAGGGTGGCACACCGCCACCTAAATGCCCCTCAGCAGGGAGTCCCTGATGACGATCACCCGCTGTCATCTCTTCCTGGTGGTGATAGGTGACTGTGCCCTGGCCCTTGCCTCTCCTGCAGCAGCCCCCTGGCCACACGTTGTCCCAGGCTGGGGGTCCTGCTGGTCCCCCGAGGCCTCATCAGCCCCAGCCTCCCCAAGTGGAGAGAACCTGTTTCCCAGCTCCAGATCAGTGCCAGGAGGAGGAGGAGGCTGTGCTGGCCTCCTCCTCCTGTGGGTGATATGCCTCCATGTCTCCCCGGCTGTTCCTCCTGTGGCCCCTTTCTCAACCCTCTGTCTCCTCGGGGCCTGGAGAGCTCTCTCAGCTCTCTGACATCTCACCTCCTCCTCTAGGATGGTCAGCAACTTGCATCAAGGGCAAGTGTATCCCTGCCTCTCACAGTGGACAGCAACACCTGTAATGCCTGCCCAGGACACCTCCTGGCCTGACATTGGGAACTCCTCAGAGATCCTACCTTGTTCCCCCACCTTGTCCGTCCTGCTTTACTCTTCACTTGCCTAGTTCTTCCAGACAAAAGCCCACACACAAATAAAATAACATTAAAACCTGCCCCCAGGGAAGGGAGTCCATGGGCAGCCCAGGCCACAGCTAAGGGATGTGGATGCACTGTAGATGCACTGACACTTCCAAACTTCTGTGCAAATTGAGTCATTTAGAGAAAATGCTGGGAATGGGGAGAGAAGGAGGCTGGGACTTCAATGGAAATTGGCATATAGAGGTGACTTAAGCCTCCAGTTGCACCCCCTTCTCCCTTTCCCCAAGATGCTGGGCCTCCAAAGCATCATATCCCTCCTCCCCACCCTCGCATGATGTTGGGATACCCTAGGTTTGCACCGTGCCCCTTTGATGTATGCATCAGTTACCCAAATCCTCACTTCCCAACACAATTTCCATGTGCTCACTGGCCACACAAGAGCACTTTTCCTTCCTATGTAGAGTAATGAGGACATTTTCTTTGCACATTGGCCCTTCTGACTTCCAGAGAATTAAAACTGTTGACTTACATAATAATAATAATTATTATTATTATTAATAATAATAATAATAATAATACATACTAGTAGTAGTAGTTTCAGCCTCAAATTCAGGGAGGATGTGAGGGGCAACAGCCATGGATGTTGAGAAAAGGCAAGTTGATCTAAGTTCTCCAAGCCTCAGCTGCAAATGAAGAGTGCATAGAATGATAAGGGCATCAAAGGGTTCTGGATCATAAGCAAGATTCCGTTCTTTTCCTTTGGAATGATGTCTCCCTTTCCCGTTCACTCCCTGCATTCATTGTTATGTGTTAGGACAGTGACAGAAATACTGGAGAGGAATGTCCTTTTTATTTTATTTTTTGCCCCTGGTTAGTAATAAGAACTCATAATGCTATATCATCCCAATAGCTGTGTGGATGTAGGCAATAAGTGTACCAGTGTGCGCGTTTTGTTATTAATCATTTTCTGCAGCTGAGGTGCTGCCACAGTCTGAGCCATTCAGAGTCATAAAATGCATAATATTTAATCTAATAAATCAGATTGGTGCAAGGGACCCCGAGGAATCCCAAATCACTGGCCAAGAACCAAATTATCTGAAGTAAGCCATTGTAAGAAAAATCCACCTATAGGTGAAAACTGAGGGGCAGAAAAATGATTGTTTATGAGGAACACACGAGCCCTCTGAAATTTTTGATTTATTGTTTTGCTAAGCCCATAAGGGTCTGTGTTCATATGGAAAAAGGGGGGAGTTCATTTGGAGGAATATGCTGGACCAAAGCTAAGCAACACAGGTTTAGGTTTTGCTTTGTAGCAAGAGAGGGACATTTGATTTACTGTACAACGAAATGCTCCACAACATGCATAAATCTTTTTTGGACTAAAATAATTAGGAGGCGAAAAAATAAACAACAGGCATAAGGTTCAGTCGGAAGCATAATGTACTTGCCATACTTGGAACAGAGCAAGATGGAGCAATTTGCAAGACGTGGTAAATAGGATACATTTTAGGACCATTGTTGGCTTTCAGACATCCCAATTCTATAGTGCGACCAGATCCTAAAATTGAAGCTGTGACTCAGCAGCTACTGTAAAAATGGTTTATGTTCTCATCCTGACTCCTGAGCATATTGATCTTGCCTTCATCATGTGCATAGTTCCAAGCATGAGGTCAGGCAGCTTTATTTAATTCTGACTTCCTTAAATCTTTTCATTTCAGTGTGTCATTTTGCAGTCAGAAAAAAATCCCTCCTCACCTCTACTGTCAGCTCTCCTTGTCCTTTCTCAGCTTTTTTTCTTCTGGGATTGGGAAAGAACTCTGCCCAGTTCACATTTCAATCTGAGCTTGCTTAATTTTGCACCCTGCACAACCAAACTCAATTACCCTTTGAAATTTGCGGTTCCCCTAAATTTGCAATTGGATTTGGTTCCCATTTAAAAATAAGGTGCAGCGACTCACTTCTACACATTCCCAGAGGCTTGGAGAATCTGTCTGTTTCTTTTACATTCTTTACACTTTTTTCAAGAAGTTAATTCAGTCTCTGTCTACACATCACTTTGTGATGTCTTTTCTTTAAGTCTGTGTGAGCATACATATGGTCACAAACATTTTCCCATGTGCAATCATATGCATTTTTGCATGTATTTCCCATAATATGTTCTTTTCAAGTAGTTTTCTCTCATGGACACATTTTTGCAAAAACATTTTGACTGGGGAACTAAATTGTAGTTTTCAGAGAAGTATGGCTATCGAACTGTCATTGCATAACTGTTTCTGTATTAGTTTGGGAAGAGTAAATCAGGTTGGTTCATATAAAAATGCAAACCAAACCAACTTCTAACGAAATTATAATCCCTAATGAGATTAACCTCCCCGAGTCATTTCATGTAGATGCTGAGCAACATAGGGATAAAGGGGTGCACCCCATGGTGTGACTGCCAAGGGTGAGAGCAATGATGTCCAGCACCACCATGTGGAGGCCATGGTCTAAGCAGGAGAGGAACCACTGTAGCCCAGGAGCTGTAAGGCTCAGTCCAGAAAGCCTATTCGAAATGGTTCCAGAGGTCAGTTGTATCCAAAGCTGCTGATAGGTGCAAGAGAATCAATAGGTTTGCACTCCTGAGCCAGCAAAAATGATTCCACAGGGTGACTGAGACAGCTTCTGCTCCAAAGCCTCACTCTAATGCATCTGGAGTTCCACTGAAGGGTGCCTGGAGTTGGTACGGAGCCCACGCAAGCACCTTGCCTGCGAAGAGAATGAAGGAGCCAGCCTATAGCTGCCAATATCTTCAGGGTCTATGCTAGGCTTTTTCAGGAAAAGCCTAATTACTGCTTTCTTAAAAGCAGCTGACACAGATGAGGCAAGTTGTTCCACCTGCTGTGCAGTCAGTTTTGCCCTTGGGATAACAGAGTTCAGGATAGGGATCTTGGATAAGTAGGATCAGTATAGAGCACCTCCCAGTTAGGTTGCAACTCTGCTCTGCAGCTTTGTCCATCTGGATCAAGAACTCAAGCACTAAATTACACAGGTAGATGCGTGTGCTACCTGGAGCTGTCTTTGAAGGCTGAAGCTTGGGCAACATGTGGCAGCCAGATTAACAGGGGGAGCTGGAATTTCTGAGCTCAGGGGGATGCAGCAATTTAAGTACTTCACTTTTTAGTGTGAAGTGACCATGAAACTGAGCTATCCTTCAAACTTTGATCCTCTCTGGATTTCACAGTGGTTCTCCAGTCCAAAAATACATACGAAATGTGTATGTTAGGAAAACCAACATGAACAATTTATTATATTAGGACAATTGCTTGCTAAACAACAAGCAAGCAAGCAAACACATCCTACAACTGTATGTCTTATGAGAAATGAGCAGAAAATTCTGAACATAACCACCGGTTCTCACTTGCATTGTCTACCTGTACATTTCTTAGACCAAATGCTGCTTTTCATCTATTATGTCTTACATTCCCGATTGAATGCCATCCTGGTATACTGCAATCAACATCTGAAGTCCACCTCCAAGGAAGGTTTGAAAGGTGGCAACGATAGAGAGGGCCTTTTCAGTAGTGGCTCCCCAATTGTCGAATGCTCTCCCCAGTAAGATCTGCCTGGTACCAGTGTTGTCACCAAGTGAAGGCTGTACTCCCAGATGGTATCTGATGAGGTTTCTTAATTCACAGGTTTTATTTGCTTTTATTGTTCATCCCTGTTTTTAGCTGTTTTACATTGTTTACATTTTTATGTGTTTTAATCCACATTATAAGAGAAATTGAGTCATATTCTGAGAAATGCACCCAAGCAATGTAATTTCCAAATAAAGTCTGCAGCCCTCAAGCAGTCCACAATTCACTCCAGGTTAAAACAACTAATTAAATTCATCTGCAGTCTTGCTCGGATTCAACATAATTTGTCATAGAAAGTTCCAGGATGTTTATTATTTTGCTCAGCCTTCCCTGAGACACCCCAAGATTCCAATATGTATTCATATCGCATGGTGACTGCGAGGCTGCCAAAGAACTCTCAGAAGAACGGTGGTAATAAAGCTGACCAGCCATCCTAAAGGACGTTCTGTTTGGAGATGAAGTGTGATGATTTTACATAATAATGTCCACAGAAAACTTTGATGCTGCCTTTTATAAGGCATGGCCCTTTGTACAAAGGATACAGAATTTATCTTCCTGACTCACAGTCATGGCACTGGAAAGGGTATGAGGTGAAATCAGATAAAGTGCACATTCTCAGCTCTGTACTATCTGTTTAAAAGGAGTCTGTTTTATGAATCAGTTTGTAAATTTTAAAAAATCAGGAAAAATGCAAACACAATCACCTGATTTGGCTTGAATTAAAAGACAGAAGATTAATAATTCCTTTGGGTACAAATCCGTAATGACTTGTAGAGCAATCCAAAGGTGGGAACGGGGAGCAGCTGATTCACCTCCTTGAAAGGCCCACCAACCAGGGCATGAGATAAGTGGGGTCACCACCGAGGAGCCCAGGGATTAGGCTCCATGAGAGAACTGGAGATCCAAGCTTCTAGCACCGCACCCCCATACCAACTTCTTTTAGGGCTTTTCTCCTGCCAGTACCAGTGGGGAAAATATCAGCAGTAGTTTTCTGCAGGCCTAGGAAAGTGGGAACCTACATTGTGCTCTTTCTGGCACTGAGTGAAAATCTTATTTCCCCAGGAAATTTAGTTTCAGTGCACTTTCAGTTTGGCACTGTATATTAAATTGTTGTACTGCTGCTAGGCTTTATTCTAGTTTTCTCTTTTATTTTATACTGTTAACTGGAAGGCCTTTCAAAATGAGAACATCTTCAAACTACATAATAGTTCTCTGGCAGCCTTTGAGAGGGAGGACTATCCACTGCAAGGAGGACAAAGGAGAAGAGGAGGATGAAGAAGAGGAAGAGGAAGGAAGAACATATGCCCCCTTACTTGGTAATCTAGTAATCTAGACTGAGGGGTACCAAGATAAATAATCAAGATACAGAAGGGAAAATTACCTTGAAATTGCCCATTAACAGCACCAAAACAATAGATTGAGCAAAGCCCACAAATCACCTGGCCCCTGTCTTCCACATTATGGGGATAGGATCAGCATTTTTCTTTACCTTCTTTCTCCATTTGCTTCTATGCTTATTGATAAACCTATGCACATTTTCATGCAAATTGGTGTCCTCTTTTGTCCTCATTTTTAGTGATACATGTCTTTGTTTAAGTTCATTTGTAAGCGGCTACAAGGCAGAATGATTAATATAATCATAGATGTCAAAGATAGAAAGATAACATAAATAAACCAAGTTACTGTCCAAAGAGCTGAAACTGTTCTTTAAAAAAATACCATCTTTCCTAAAGCACCTCTTCATGGGGAAAACGTAATACAAATGGGGGCCTGTCCTGGAAACAGAAAAAGGGATATGAAACTAGTTGTCTATTTGTGGAACAGAGTGTCAATTTCTCTTTAGGCCTGAAATCTCCTTTAAGTATTGGTTGAGGAGACTAGAAATTGAGGTAAGGATGAACAAGCTGGTCAAATGAGAGAAATAAATTAAGCTTCCCTAAAAGGACACTCAAGTAGAACTTACCAAGCTTCATACTAATATGTGCCCTCACCTCAGAATGTAACTGGTGACTGTATACTAGACTCCTTTTGTGAATCAAGATTGTGCACGCACACACGCACGCACACACACCACCTGGCAAACATCTAGTGTTGGAAGGGGAACTTGGGAAGCACATTCCAGTTTATGAACAATTACAAGTGCATACTTAAACAATCACCAGGTTAAAGCTTGGTGATTGTTTTTAGGCTTCAAACTGGCCAAATTAGCTGATCAAACTGTAAGATCCAACTGCTTTCTCTTACAGAGAGTGATTCGCTGCAGCAGCCCTAAAACTCTATCAGAAATCCATTCATCACTGAACTCTATTGGACTTGCCCAAGTACTTCGAAGATTACATCCACAAGGGTCTCGTTGCCAGACTAAGATGCTCCTACTGACAAGATCCTTGTGAACATATGAGCCAGGGAACATTAAAAAGACAACAAGCTGCTGATGTGAAAACAACATCATGAAAACAGTTTTGCAGTGTACTTTGTCCTCTCCTTCCTCTGCATTTGACATTCTCTGCTCTACTTGCATACATTCCTTATGACAGAATCCTGGGATCCCCACCCTATAGATGGGGGGCTGTGAGATCAGAGCACTAGTCTATCCTAAGCCCTGACAACTGGGGCAGGAGGAATGAGAGGGGTATTTTGGTCCTGTTTTTAAAACTTGCCCTACTTCTTAGCGGTCTTATAGATTTGTTGTTGTGGCGATGAGACTGAGAACAAGAGCAGGAGAATTATGTAACCCACCTTGAGTTCTTGAAAGAATAAAGGCAGGATATAAATCTAATAAGTAAATTAATATACCCGCTCAAGAATCCAACTTCCTAACAAGCACCCATCCTTTCCGATCAGCAATTTAAATGTAAGAAAGAGTCGAGTCATTCAACTGTTATCATAAAAGTATTTTAGCATGGATGTATGTACCCACCTTTTTCATGCTTACAAAAACAGTATCATCCTGGAGAAACTGCATTTAAAAGAGATCTTCTTTTAAACTGTTTTCAGAAAGAGACCCTCAAATTACACATAAGTAAATCTGTTTGAACAAGTGCCATATGGTGTTAATAAATGTCTTTACTTTGTCTCCATTATCCTCTTAAGAAAAGATCAATAATACTTAATTAAAATACTACTTAAAAACCAGGCAAACAAAATGCCTATACAAATTAAGCTCCTCTCACTTGTTATGTCAGGGTCATGTTGCTAATTAAGGAGCTTTCAAAGAGAAAGAATCCATGATAAATCTGAACTTTTTCTTCGTGCAACACACTGAGAACGGGATTGTAGGATTATTGAATTATACATTTGGTGGAACCCTTAACGGTATGTCACCATTTCTCTCTCCAAAAGTCAGTCAGTAGATGTTACTTAAATACAAGAATATTATAAAACATCAGAACGATCTCCCCATATCCAGAAAACTAAACCATGTGTCATTTATCTACTGAAAAATGCAGGGCTGCCATCCACAGTAGGCATCTGCAGAAGGTCCAAATACCAACAGTGGCCCACTGACAAAAGCCTACTGGACTTGCTTGTCCTCTTCCCCACTGTAACCCCCTTGGTTAGCTGCTTCTTACTCTGGCTGAGACAGTGGTGGTGGCACGAAGAAGGATCAGTAGATGTCACTGCTTGCTTGGTTGTTAGCTCTCTGCCTGTCAAGCAAACAGTGGTCATAACCACCCAGAGGGGCTTGGTGATTGGGAGGTATGGGTGTAAAATACGTGCGTGTGTGCATGCAGTAAATTACAGGAGAGAGAATGAGCACAGCAGCAGCAGCTGACTCAGCAATGAGAAAGCAGACACATCAAAGGCATGGAGAGTGACTTGCCCAATGGCCCTCAGAAACTGGGAGCTGGCACTAGAAAAATGCATGGATCCACAAAATCGGTGGTGGTGGTGGTGGTCATGAAATTAATACTTTTTTAAATAGATGACTATAACAGGATATCGAGAGTTTTAGGAGGGGGTTCACTTCAGTGTAAAAGGGGGATTATGTCTTGGGCTGTGCAACCCATCCACTTCTCCTAGGACCTTCCACTAATCTTGTTGAAATTGTAGTTTGGCTTCCACTGAAGTTCATTAGGTGCTTTCTTTAAAGGGGAGGTCCCAAATTCACATTGAATTGACATGTGATCCAGCAACACCGAGACATGTGCAAGGCATTACACTGATGTTGTCAAAAGCCCCTTGGCTTCCTTTCCAGATTCCTCAGCTGTTAGGCTGAATACCTAATGAAGAACAAAAATACACTTGCCATTTCTTTTTAGGCAAAAGCAAAATTTCAGTGCAATTCTGGTTCTGCTCTTTCTTCAGATGTCACTTTTTCATATTTCACACATATTTGCTGCTGGCCAATAGTCATATCTGGCAATGAGTCTCTGCTTCCACTTTGAGAGAGAGGTATCTAGTCTGGCCATTACCATATTTCCACACATACTGTCTACAATAGATAACAATCTTAATTTGGCATCAAAAATAAATAAATAAAAGAATTGGCTCAAAGCAGGCCTCAGTGGGGAGCTCCTTCCCTAATTTGAGGGGCCACCACTGAGGTGGCCCTTCTCCTTGTTTCCCCCAACTAGGCCTCCCTTGGAGGCTAGAGATAGGTTAGAGACAGGCCTGAGATCGTGATTGTAGAGTCTGGGTAGATTGCATTTGGAAGAGATGTTCCCTCAAATATGGTGGTCTCAAGCCATGTTTAACATGTAAGTGGACCTAAAAGAGGGATAACCAACATTGTCCTGAACAGTAACTTGCATCCATTTCTGTCCTATAAAGAAATGGTGCTATTTAATCATGGGAAACCAGCCGGCATCTTGAATATCTGTTCTAGGTGTCTCAATTGGACATCAAAGCAATTAAACCCTTGACTATGTGCATGCTTATTATTTATTTTATTTATTTATTACATGCTTGCAATGTCCAATAACCGAAGTGCTTGGGGCAGTTTACAAAACCCTCTGGGTAGTTTATCACTTGATAAAGCATGCAGAATCCTGTAAGCAGCTGGTTGGTCATTGTGCAAACAGAAGGCTGGACAAGATGGGCTGTTGGTCCGATGCAGCAGGGTGCTTCTTACATTTTGATCAAGTGGGGATTTGTATGTGCAAATAAAATAAAGTTAGTGAAATAAATATTTCCTAAATGGACTGCCACATATTAAACATTACAAACAGCATTTCCATATGACTTCATATCCATGTTTTTCAGCAATGTTAATTCACACATGCAGCGTCAGCTCACACAATTTCAGTGATGACAGTTCACATGCTGATCTGAGCTTCAAGTACTGAAAGATCAAGGATATGTGTGAATTAGTATAGTCCCTTTTAAACAACAAGGTCATGATTGGAGACGATGCACAATTTTCCTGGGTGAATTCAGCTTCTGGTGGCTTTTTTTAGGATATATAACCAAGCTGCTCAATTAACCTTCTTTCCAGAGCTCCATGTCATGCTAAAAGGAAATGGGAGGACCCTGTTTCTCCTGGCTTTCCTCCCTCGTGGTCTGTCCAAAAACTGAAACCCCGAGCCTAATTTTGGTAGGGGGAACATTCATCCAATGTGCCTTGCTGCACAGAAGGCAAGTCTATCAATCAATCCTCTGGGCAAGTGCCAAACAAGGAACTGAAAAAGAATGTTGTTTCTTAAGTTCAGTGGGCAGATATAGCTTAAGGTTGCTGATAGTTTGAACTGAAACAAAGGAGTATTTCAGGCACAACAAAGGCCTTTTCCCCAGGAGTGCCAAAAAACAAACAAATTGGGCTTCATAATCAGCTATTCCAGTTTAAGACATTGTTGGTCCAAGGATCTCCAATGTGCCTCTCAGTGGCATTGCTTCTCCTTAGTGATATCATGTCACTGTATGATCCCCACTTGGCTTGGAATGAGATTCTTGGGAAGCTGGCACAAAAGCGGCCACAGAGCAGAGACGCAATGGCAGTGAGCAGAAACGAAGGAGCGAGAAAATCTGCAGAGGTGCAGGGGATCCATTTCAACCAAGCTGTCCAAAAGACACATTTCCATTCAGAAGGAAAGTACCAACTTCAGTGTAGCATCACAGACAGACTAAAGCTAACCACTCACAACATGGTATAGATGAGAGTTGGTACAGGCTTCAGTATAAGATTCGGAGAATGTCAACACGTTTGGGTTTCATCTACTGCCTACCAAATACTGATGAAAATATGCATACCGATACTGCTTACCCCTATTCCCCTGCTGGGCCTGAAGATGGTGTTGATCTTGGGACACATACACTTCCCAGTTAATCACTGGAGTAGGATTCACCCCCAAGCCACAGGGCCTTCATTCTGAGACCTTAGATGCAGCTGTAAAATGTTAGATTCAGAACCTATAATGTCTTCTGAAGGGGCTGTTTAGATGGACATGCTTCCTCCTGCTCCAATCATTATTCCTTGCTCTAAAACTACTTCTGCATTCATGCTACATTAGAAATATTTGCCAGCCTTGATTTTTAATTTTTTTTTGAAAGACCCATTGCTGAATATGTGCAGTTTGCATTTTAAGCCAGCCTAAATCATAGCACCACCTTGATGACAGCAATAAATGGATTTTACTTCTGCCTTGCTCATCTCCAGGTGGTCATTTCTGGGGGGAAGGTGTGGGTGTTTGACCAGAGCCCCAAGGTCTAGCCATAGCTCCACTATTATTAAGCCCCAAATTCCCTGGAACACGTTAGAGCCGCGCTCTACAACTTGCCAACCACCAAGATGAGTATGTGCATGGTAGTCTGCCAGATGCTAGGGGAAGCCCATATTTTTGCAGGGTTGGCAAAAGCTGAGTGTAACTTGGTGGCTTATTCTGCTTAAGCCTAATTTAGGTTCTCCCATTCATACTCAAGGGTGAAACAGAGGCACAGGGGATATAGATGTAATTATCCTTTTCTTCATAAATGAGTAAAGGGATTAAATGAACTAAGCATCTGCTTAGATGACTAAATGTCATTTTAGTTACTCAAACATCTCTGATGATAATACATAAAAAATGGCACTTCATGTACTTGTCTGCCTGCCATCTGTTTACTAGGCACTGGAGATCAAATGTCTTAGATTCAAGATAGGATAGGAAAACTTTGCTACTGTTACCTGCAGAATCATAATGAGATTTGCAATGAACTCATTAACGTCAAAGCCAGGAATGAGGGTTAAGGAGTGTAAACTGCCAATTCAATGTGTTAATCAACATGCTGCCTCCTTGTGAGACACTGCACATGTTGCAATTTCAGGTATTCTTGACACACACAAAGTGCCACAGCAGGAAAGATAATCCAGATATATATTGAAATTAGATTTATTTATTTATGCATTTATTTATAGTTTTTATATCCTGCCCTTCACAGTGTCTCAGGGTGGTAATAATGGGTTAATTGACTGCATGGCTTGATTCCACAATTTGATGCCAAATGATTTCCTGGTGTATTTGATCTGTATTGGGATGTTATTGAGGCAGAGGATGCTTTCAGTGGGAGAATTTTCAAAGAAATTCCCCCTCCCCTGCAGTTCCCCCACCTCTACATGAACGAGCCCGCAAGCAGGCGCATCATTAGGACTACTGCAGGATGAGGATGAGGATGGCTGGTCCACATCTCCCTTTTTCACAAGGCCATAATTTCCGGTGTCACGGGCACAAGTCAAGCAACTTGCTCCCAAGTCCGACCTGAGACTCAACCTGGACTTGACTTTGGAACACTGAGTGAGTGACTCAGTGTGACTCCAGATTTCTGCATCTTTTATGATCGAGTCACAGTCTACATTTTTTATGACAGAAGACTTACAAAAACAACTTAAATCAATCACTGGTGGTGGGGTGCCTCCAAAAGTGGGAGTGCTCCGTATATCCCGCTAAGAGACATTCAAAAAGAAACTAGACAGCCATCTGAGCGAGATGTATAGGATGGTGTCCTTCAACAGCAGGGGGTTGGACCCAGTGGCCTTCATGCTCCCTTCCAACTCTACCATTCTATGATTCTAAGCACAGATGGGAAGACTGGAGTGGGGTTACAACTTCCCCCCACACCTCCCACCACCACCTCCCTTTTTCTGTTAAGGTTGGCTCTTGAGACTTGAGAAGAGACTTGCCCTGAAAATTACTTGAGACTCAACTTGGACATGAAAAGCAAACACTTGTGACTTCACTCAAGGCTTGGACTTGGACACATCCCTGGTGGTTTCCTGCAACAGAGTTGGGGGAGATATTTGGCGAATTTCAGGGAGCAGCAGTCTACATCTTTAAAGATCTTATGTACCCAAGGACATTTTCTTTCATTTTCCTCAATAAAGAAATTTTGCCACCACTTTGCACTCATTAGGCAACCTAGGGCAGCTCAGCAGTATTCCTGAACAGAATTCCATATGGGAACAATTATGCAATGGCATTACGTAGCATTGGTATGCCATGCAGGATTCTGGCAGTCCCACATGGAGCCATAGCAAGATTGTTTGTTATTTTATTTAGTTAATGATGAGAAGAAAAAGGAAGGAGGGAGGGAAAGAGAGGAAAACACTGCTGGCCACCTTATACTGAAAGATGTCACCCTCTTGCGCACATGCACGCACGCACGCACACACAGAGATCTTTGAACTGTGGTGTCAAAGTAGTCGTGGGTGCTCGATGCCCCCTGAAGCCCTCCACAAGCTGAGTGACATCTCTGGGCAACCATGGCCCTGGACAACTTCACTGCATTCGGCCACCCATTTTCCCTTTCTCCATTCTGAGGAAAGCACAGAATTTCATGCCTCTCCCTTGGGCTAGGGAAAGGACCCTACCAGTGCAGGGTGTTTTTCTTCCTTGGGGATGACCAAAGCACTCTGTCATTGCTCCTTAGAGCCCTAGCTGAGTGCATTTCTCCATGCTGAATAAGGCCTTAGAAATTCGCCCCTGGAAGACAGGTCCTACCTAGGCAGGTGTGCATGCATGCTTTCTGCAGCCATGATAAACTTTTGAAAAAGCCTGGGTCAAATTCTTCAGCCCATAAGTATCCATTTTAGCTTTCAGCCTAGTTGCCAGTGTTCTTATTAATATTTTCCTCCCATGTATGCTATTCAGCATGGAATCGCTTGCAAAGAAAGCAACGGTTGATTGATGCTGACTCTTTTGTTAATTGTTACTTATTGAAAGGTGCTGACTAAAGTCTGACTATAAGCCACTGGCTGTGGCATGCTGAATGCTGTGGAACTTTTTCTGTCTAGACATGAATATGATTGCATCCTAAATGTTCTAGGAAAAGACAGTCGATGTTGTCAATTTCCAATAAGAGAGAAAGGTGTTGTGGCAATGCTCCAAGCAATTCAGGCCATTTAAAGTTACCAGTAAGGATTTTGTTTGCCCCATGAACATCATATCCATTCCTGAACCCAGCATCAGATTATTAAGTAGCCTTTGCATCTGGGACAATTTCATTCGTGTTTGTGAGCCGCCCTGAGGCTTCGGCGAATGGGGCGGCATAGGAATTTTCTAAATAAATAAATAATTCCAAACCCACAACCCACTTGCCTGCATGTGTGTTGGGCTGAAGTAGAGAAGTGATGGGGTTGCACATATACTCCTTTCCTGGTGTCTCTTCATGCCTGGTGCCACATAGATCTTGCACAGGCAGCACAAGCGTGTGCAAAGGCCTCTCTAGTGAGGGATGTGCCGAAACAAGGAGATGCAAATAATCTGAGCTCTCCATATTTCCTTCGCAGCTTCTAAGCTGCTGATTCCCTTCGATTGCACCCCCACCCTTGGATCCTGCTTAACTGCCCGTTCACTGGTGCCAACTCTTGCAGAAGGAGTTGAGCTGGTTTGTAGACTTCCATCTGTAAGACAGCCTGTGATCCGCATACCCTTTTCAAGCTGCCAAAATATTTTTTGCAAACCAGCACCAAAAAGCACATGGTTTCAATGCAACCATTGCAAATTGTGCAAATGGCATCAAGCCACAGGTTTTCAGGTGCCTTTGTGCACAACAAAAGCTGGCTTGATGCAAAACAACACCTATAAAAATGGCTTAGCACTATTTATGCGATTACTGCCACATGCATTCAATTCACATGCTTCCCAAGGATGGTTTGTGAAAATGCTGTTAGATTGGAAAAAGAAAATTGCAGTCTGTTTGAGAGATGGAGCTCCAAGGCCTGGCTTGGCTTATGCTGCAAGGAGCTAAAACCAGTACATGTGTAGCAAAAGGGGTCCAAACCAAGGAAATCCAGTGTATCACATCCACAAGCACACATCCAGGCACGCTTATAGAGGAACATGGCTATAGAGCACACATGATCAGAAACCATGCCTTGTCAATTGAACAGCTGCATAAATCTGGGAAGAAACCAATTTTTGCGACGGTAGCATGTTCAAGGGTTCCAGAGTTGGCAGCCAAATCCTGCTACAGTGACCGTTTCTAATCAAGACCTCATGAACAGGCCTGTGAGTTACCTGAAGTGGAACTTGACAGAGGAACTATCCTAAGATTACTTAGGAAGTAACGTTGCATGGCTCAATTTCTCCAATAAAGATAGACTTCTTCCTTTATTTCTTTAAAATAGCAACATTCAGTTATTCAAGGCAGAAACTCAGCAGGTTGCCAGCATCCAATGTAGTGAGGGAGGAGTGGTGGAGACAGTTTATGCCTCCCTGTCCTCATGCTTTCTATTTTCATCTGGAAGGGTTCTGCCTAAGTAGCAAAAACAGTTTGGAGGGGAAGGAAGAAGGCCAGAGAGGCCCTTGGATATCTGGTATCCTGGCCTCTCCTGTCTCCACTCTTCCCCACTCACCAAAACACTGGTTTTTTGCTCTCTCTAAGGTCACTTTCCTTAGTGGCTATGTAGCTAAGAGGGGTTGGGGGCTGGAGCATCAAAATGCTCCTCTGAGGTCAGAGTGCCATAACTGAGCTTAGGACTGGGAACCGAAAAATCCTTTGGCCCTTCAGATGCTGCCTACGGGCCATGGGACTACTCCCTATAATATCTTGACAATTTCTTTCTAATAACATTTACTCTGCCTTTGTTTTAAAGTAGCTGACTCCCTGGTTTGTTTTTGCTCATCTATTTTGGGCATAACAATAAGCTGAATTAATGTTTTAGAAATTCATTCATTCCTTTTCATTTATTTAAAATGCAAATGTTAGGCAATTTAAACAGGAGATGCTAGGAAACATATCTACGAAACATATTGGCTTGTTTGGATTTCTTGTGAGTCCTGAGGTTTGCCTGAGAGACCTGTGAGAACAGGTCTTTATAAAATCACTGGATTCATAGTGCAAGAAAGCCACCTCTAGAAAGCAGCTTTTTCCAGGAGTTCATTTTGCAGATGAAGTGAAGGATGGCAGCATGGGGTTTTACCCTCTGTTTTTCAAATGGACTGCTGATGTTGTGATCCCTTCCTGAAACTGCTTCCCCACTTCAACCGTGATGGGAGAATGCCAGCAAGCCTTCTGTGACTTGATTTGGCATTGGGCTTGGCAAAGAAATTTGAAAATAGCACCCTGAAAGCAGACTGGTTTATCCTGAGCCCAATTCTGACCAGGGATGGGTGAGAATTTTGGTTCGGATCAGTTTGGATTAAAAATTATTAAAATTCTCAAAGTTCTCTATTCAGAAAGGAAGGGGCTAAAACAAAATAAAATGTGGGAGAAATGTAAACTGAAAGATCAATCCATTCAGGCTCAGGACTGACAGTGTTTAGCTCTTCGAAGTCTAGCTTGAATCCTTATATATTCTGCCATGTTACTCTGCATTAGGGTTGCCATTTTTTCTTCAAATTGATTCTCATTTGTGGTATGACGAGGAGGTACATCATGTTTCTCTCCAGGTCAGGAAAGGCTGTATCTTTTGAATATGGTTGCTGCAGATGAATGAGAAATTAATTTCAGCTTGTTTTTGATGAGAGTTTTCCAAAAATCCATGCTCCTCTTCATGCTTGGAAGGGAAAGAACAGGAATTCTTGCAGGAAAAAAAATAGAAGGGAGAGACTTGTCCACCCCTAATTCAGACGTCTTTGTGCTCCTGATGATATAACAGAGAGCACAAGAGGATCCAAACAATTCTTCGCAGCCGCACTGTGAGTTTTGCATTCTGCCTTACTGCCCCAGCCCCCTGCGGGCAACCTGCTGGCACTTCCAGCAAGAGACCTCTCCTGGTAGGAGCAGTAGCAGCAATTGCAGCATCAGAAATGCCTTGCTAGAGACTGCTGAACCTCTCTCCTTTCCTGGAACATCATTTCCAGCACACCTGACACCCACAGAGAGTAGGCCCAGGGGAAAATGGCAGCAACCCCGAGTTGTCCAGATTTTGCACTTGGTTCATGAGATGGCGACCTCTAAAATGAAGTCATGCTAGCATCCCAGCATGGCTCTGTGTTTGGCTAATTGTACTTAGTGTCCAACAGACCAGATCTAAGTAGGTGCACTTGGCAATGAGCCCGTTGATTTGGAAGCAACAGATGTAATTTCAACTACTCATCTTGTGATCACAGGACAGTGTACCTACATAAGTCGAAGCGTGCTCATCGCTCAGAAAGCAGACACAGTTAAGTTGTTGCACAGGCCTTGTGTACTCAAAAAGAAGTTCACTGTATTAAGGAAAGGCAGAGTTTGTGGCAGAGTTCATTTAGAGAGTATGGAGCCTGTGAAATCCCTCTATCTGATATACACCAGCAGCACAGTGTGTTTCAATTAGGGAAGACTCACGTTCCAGGGAGGCTGGGAATCGGCAGTCACAAAATGATGAGTGAACAAGTCAGAGAGGTGACACATTCACTTTCCAGAGACATCGAGGGGTAGAGACACTCTTTAAATATGGAAGATTTTTTGTCCTGGTTCTTGGCTAAGCAAGGATGCATTAGCTTGTCCCCACTTTTGGTGAAAAGAAAAATGTTGATTAATAATATATAGAAAGAGTGCTGTGGTGTGGAATAAGATATGCTGATGCACCAATAATGGATGAAGAGGACTTAAGGAAAATTGCAGGCAGATGCTGATACTGAATTGGATCCAAGAGCTGTCTTCCCTGCCAGGAATGCACCTTTTGTGCAAGGCCAGACCAGGCCTTCCTTATCAGCAGATGGGGTTCGCTCATGCTCAAAATCTGGCTAATTGCCAATTTACAGGCTGGGAAGGAATGTAACTCCCATACCAGATTGGCTAGCAACTTTGTTTAAAAATAAAATAAACTTCGTCTGTAGCATCCTCCTGCCCTTGCTAAGCTTGTGAGCCTCCTCTTGCTGTTTGCTCATATTTTATGGGAAGAGTATGGTCCTCGTGAGGTCCTCAGACTTTTGACATCTCCCATAAGGATGGCTCAGACTACTGGAATTAGCAGCTATGAATCCTTTGATGCTTTCACGTGGACCTCTAAATGGATTCAAATGGAAGCCCCTTGGCTGGAGTTTGCATGAACGAGTGAGGCTTAAAACCACATAGGGTGGCAAGGCTGTGTATACAAATCCCGACCCCCTTGTCCCCAAGCATGTGAGCTCTTCTAAAGACCTCCCCGTGTTTCTCCTGTATCAGCTGAATGTGACTAAAAGCATCTGTGGCACTGGAAATGTTGCTTTATCATCCCCTTGGAGGATCTCAGGGATGGGGCTTATGGGAGTGCCCCTGTTTCCCTACAGAGTTGCAATCCTCATGTGAGCAAGGAAAATGCCTAAAGACGATCACAGCATCCTCTACATTTGGACCTGACACTGGCCCAGGTCCACACATCACTGATCCAGATATCCTATGAGGGCCAAACCAGACATTAATTAAATCTGTATCCACCTTCTTAGTCTTTTTTCATTTTTACTTTAGCATAAACCCAAGGGACCCAAAGCAGATTTTTAAAGTGCTCCCATGCTTTTGTCCAAAGTTAGATTGCTCCCCCAACACTTGCAAATACTTAATCAATAAAGACTGATGCAGTTGCTAAATATGGATCTAAAGCCATGGCTGTTTGGTTGCTCTGGAAGGCTTCTGTTTCAAATGGGCTGCATGGCAATTAATGGTTGCTCTGAGAAGACTGATGCCTGGAGCAAGAGCAGAGGAAGTTTTGGAGGAATTCAAGAGTTTCAAGCCTTTCTGGAATCCCCTTTCAGAACATTTTTGCTATCATCCAGCAGTGTATGCTAGTGAAGGAGCAAAGCAGGTTACAACTGAATTTTCTGATTTCTCCCTTTTTTTAAAAACACACAATATGTGAACACCATTGCTCAAGACAGGGCCTTGACAGGTCTACAGAAGCTATTTATCCCAACTGCTCACCAACATCATTTGTCCTAGTCATCGACACCATGATTTGCCTGGTATATTAACTCCTTGAATGTCAGCTCCAAGGGTACACTGCTTTTAAAATGAATGGACTCTTGAATTTGTAAGCTCTTTAATATACATTCAGATTGTCATTCAGAGTGGTCTTTTCATGGCATGGATGAAGGAGTCATTCTGGGTTGTCCTCCCCTCCCACCCTGAGCAATTTGGATTTTGACAATAGGTTAAAAATGATGTAGAAACTCAGTATGCCTATTGGGTAGACCTGTCAGCTTTAAATGGGCTGAGCTCCTGATTAATCAGCTGAAGCTTGAGCTAAGAATTCAGTCATGAGGCCCAATTTTTATTGGGGAGGAGCAGACTTGTTGTTGTTATTGGTGAAGTTGAGAGTTAAGGGAAGAATTGTGCAATTTTTGAGGAACTGCCTAAGGGTCTTTTTGAAATATGGGTTGGAGAGAGACTCAGTTATGCTCGGAATAGTCTCCTTTTAATCAGCAGGACTCACGTTAGTTATGACTTGCTTGCCTTGCTGATTAAAATGGGACTACTTTAAAAATCTACTAGATGCAATCACTATTAATTTAACTTAAGAGAGGATTAAATACTCTGAAAAAGAGGTATTGTGGACCAAGGAGCTACTAGGGAGAAATGGCCATCCCATGTCCAGTTCCTTACCCTCGTCCACCCAAAATGTGTACCAGGGAGAAGGGGACAACCCCGTGTTCTCATCCTGTTTCACCCCAGCAGTGGCTGGCCCATTTCAGAAGTAGTGGGTTGGCTGTCTCATACTTCCTTCAAGATCACAAAGGAAGCTCATGTTGAGCTTTCCTTGGTGTGCTCATTTATTTAAATTTAATAATAGAGAAGCTTACTTAAAACGATAACTGGTGACTAACTTGGTTAGATGGCCTTACAGGGAAGAGCTTGACAAATCTAACAAGTTGGTGTCCAGTAGTTTAAACGGTTGATGATGACTTGCTTTCCTTTGTTTTGAATCTGTCCATCCATTTGAATCTCTAACTTCTTCCTTTGCATTAGTAGTTTCTTTGCTGTGGGAACTAACTAGGTTTTATGAGTAGCAATGCCAGCAGTAGCTCTCAGAAAATAATAACTGCTACAGGTGTTGTTTTAGGTTTCTTGTCTTCAGCCTAATATCCCAGTGGATAAGCTCTGCTGCATGAGATCAGTGACACCAACTCCATCCATTTACCTGCTACCCATAAAGCAATTGTAGCCATTTGCCCCATTGACCTTACTTTTACAGTTGCTTAACTTGCCTTTTATATCGACTGTACATATATAGAAAGGTGCATGGAAGCATCAAAGAATTACTTGAAAAAATACTGAAAGAGGTGTGTGTGTGTGTGTGTGTGTGAACATCCAGGAATGCTTAAGGTTTCTCAGTGTAGAAAAAGTTGTAGACCACATGAAATGTTTATATAGACATCAGACAGCATTGTGTGCTGTACTAGGTGTGAAAGAGCATGCTCAGAGTATAATTCATCTCTCACATCCCTTCTGAAAGGATTTCATGGCCAAATGAAGCTCCCTTCCAATGCTTGGCTTATTTGCTTCAGTGTAAGTGAGCCCAGTTTGGAAGGGGACAGTGGTGCTCCCGGAGTGCGGGATTTAAGAGTTTTCCAAGTTTTGCTCAAATTTAACCCTCCATTGGGGGTGGGGGTTGGAAAAAGTGAAATTTCTCCATTTGAATCATGGCTGCAACCACTGACACCATGTAGCCAACCTTGCCTTGCTCTGTTGTGTGCTATTAGAAGAATATTTTGTTTGGCCTTCAGGTATAGGGCTGAGAAAGACTGTCATTGTGAGAATGGCAGATGGAGTAAGCAATTCTTGGCTAGGATATCCTGATCAATATCTCCTACTTCTTGATGTATTTTAATGGAAGTATGGATGAATAGATCTGTCAAGTGTGGTCTTGTTGATATTGGGTGTGTGTGTGTGTGGGGGGGGGTTGTTTTCTGAGGTCAAGCTTCTTCTGTGCCCTGTGATTTCTCTCACTCCCTAAAAGCATGTTATTATTATGTACCATCATCTTTGACTTAAGGAGATCCTATGAATGAAAGCCCTTCAAAATGTCATATCCATGACAGCCCTGCTCAGCTCTTGTAAATTCAAGGCTGAGGTTTGCTTTATGGAGTCAATCCATCTCATATTTAGTCTTCCTTTTCTTCTTCTGCCTTCTACTTCCCCCGGCACAATTGTCTTCTCCAGTGAGCTTTGCCTTCTCATGATGAGCCCAAAGTAGGTCACACTTGTCTGTGCCTTGTGATTCCTCTCACCCTCTGGAACCATACACAATTTTGATGCAATTTTCATGATACACACATCCATGTGCAGATATTTATTTGCATTTTGGAGTAAGAAGAAGAGGAAGCAGTAGGAAGATCTGCTGTGTAGAAATCAGGTTATGAGTTTCTACCTGCTCTAAATTTCCTTCTGAATAAACTCTTCTTTTGATGTTAAGTGCATTGTTTGTCCGTGTTAATGAAAGGCTAGAGCATGTTCCCCTCAGCAGCATGCGTTAGACCCTAGCAAAGTATCCTAAAGTTCTTGAGGTACCTGGGAAGGCAAGCGCCCCCCTTGGGGGGCATTGCCACCTGAGGTTGCCTAGCCGAACAGTGACTGCTTGGATGATGAGGAGGTGGGCGAGGAGGAAGGGCCCCAAAGGCCTCCAGGCATTGTGGTGTGCTGCGTCCCCACTTGACCAGAGGAGAACCTCTCCTAGTGGCTCCAATGTCAATGGGGCTCAGTCTGAGCTATCCGTGATTCTGACCTTATTTGGAGGGTACAGTTAGGGGCATTTCCCATGGGCATTTCAGATGGAAACCTGAAGTGGACACACTACACCACTGACTCTGGAGCTGCCAGCCTCAGCTGCCCTCCCATAGCCCCCAAAATCTTGCCATGTGGCCTCTTTGGCAGTGCTTCGTGCCACAGTGGCCCTAGCTAAAGATCACCAGGAGTAGATTTTGCTTGTATCCTTTTCCCACTTATCATTCACTGAAATTCTACAATACCCAAGCACGGCAGGGCAACTCTTGCTATAGCCGAATGAACCTGCCCACCAAATAATCTCCACTTGGCCCAGCATGGAGATTCTAGAAACTTTTCACACTTTCTTTGCTTAGCATTTCCTCTTCAGATACCATCCTGTCGCCTCAGCCTCATGAGCTGAGAAGGAAGGACAGTGCACCCCATCTCTCAGTGATTCCTTGTCATTGTGGAGCATGCTTGCTCTGATTTTCCCTGTATGAGTGGAAAAGCCTGCATATAAAATAGCCTGCAATTATTAGCAAGGGATCTTGTCCTGCCAGCAGCTGCCATCGGTGGGAGGGGAGTTCATTGGTCTTACACGGCATGCTGCCTCATTAAAGTTTATGAAGAGCACCATCAGAATTTTGCATTGACAGTTGGAAAAAGCACGGCTATAATTGCTACAAAAACCTTAAGTAAAGCCCCTTTTGTGCAAAGATATTGCTGTGTACTTCCGGGTGGGAGCAGCAAGGTGGCCATGTGTTCTTGCTTTGCAGAATCTGAATGGCTGTCAGAGGACTGTTTTGGACTTGAAGGTGTCCCTGATTTGTAGAGCTGTCCTGTCCTATTGGTTAAAGCTAAAGAGCCATCGGAATTGTTGCCCACCAAGAACGGACTGAGTGGACAGGCATTCTGGTCACCTGGACACAGTCTTTTGCACTTATGCTGAGATAGTGGTATTTTGATGATGATGATGATGATGACGATGGCGATGACGACAACAACAACAAATGTGAATCTATTCTACCAAGACAGGCAACAGGCAGAATTGTATGAGAGAAACACAGTTCCCTCCCTCCCTCTATCCAATCTATCATCTATCCATCTAGTTTAAATAAGAAAATAGTGGTTTGCTGCTTAATTTTGAAAGCATATGTCTATACACAGGGTTGCTGTTGCAATGATAAGCATGAGAGGAGGAGGAGGAGACTTATAAAAAATTGGCCTGAGTTCCTGGAAAGCAAAAAAAAAAAAAAAAAAAAAGACGGGCTATAAAGATAATAATTAAATGCTTTTAAGCCCTCCATTGCCAATTTGCCACCAAAATTCAGTGGTTTTCTGCTTGCTTGCTTGCTTGCTTGCTTGCTTGCTTGCTTGCTTGCTTGCTTTTTTGCTGACACCACTAAGTGCAGCCCACAGAGTTATGAGTAGTGGAAGAGGGCAAAAGTGGCCTCTGGGCCCCCAAAGTTGCCCGCTCCTCACATGTCTATAAAGGTCAATCAGTTTATTCAAACGCCTCTCTTTTTGCTTTGCTCTTTTTGCCTTTGGTGATGCAATGCACTTTGGGCAATTCACGAAGGAATCGCCCACTGGAGAAGGGTGATGAATTTCACCCTTCAAGGAAAAGCAAACAGGAAGTCAGGTCCAAAACGCAGACAAAGTTCCACTCCTGTTAGACTTAGATGCTATCTTCAGACAAATGTTCAACAACAGCAGTTCAGAGGGAAATGGGATGAAGAAAGACTGTCAGAAATAAGCATCCTATGGACTGAATTTGCCCTAAACAAAGTGTGTGTGTGTGTGTGGGGTGGGGGTGTCAATTCACAATCTTATGGCTGCTTCCTAGTTAATAGCAAACTGCTGTGATGGCTAATGTCATATTCTGTAGAAGCAGCTCTTCTTCAAATGGCCAAAGTTCATTCAACCAACAGCCCCCACTTGCAGCCTGAACAAGGGGTCAATCCAGGCTCAGGTTTATTGTATTAGTGTGAGTCACAAGTTCACTTTTCCCCGCCGCCAAAGTTTGCCCCGAACTCCAGAGATGGATCAAAAGAAGCCCAATTTATATATGAAAACTTGGTATGCTGTTGAGGGTTGCCACAGCACTTGCGGTTGTCCTAAGCTAAGGGCAATGAAGTTTATGATCGGAGCTTTTCCATTATTCCACTCTTTTTAGGGTCTGTTCTATCTATCACTCTGCACTTCAAGAGTTGTTTGTCAAGGCTGAGCCATCTAACAACTGTGGAGTCTCATCTGACTTCTTGTCCTATAAATCCACTGACATGTGTGCTGCTGGAGTTCATAATTAGATCTGCCACAGTACCTCTGGCCTCAGCCTCACCTTTCACCCCTTTGGTGTGGAGGTCCATGTTGGGCACTAAATACAATTGATTTTGTAGCAGCAATGGTGCGCCGTGATATATGGACCTGAGGTGTGTGCAAAACTCTAAGACATTCAAAGAGGAGCATTTTCAGCTCCCATAGCAGCCTCAGCAGCACCACTAAGTACAACATCTTTTTTCAGGTTAGGGACATCATCATCCAGAGTCCTGGACTGCCTTCTATGAGAAGAAGAACTCTGCTTCTGGGAGGCCCCTTGACTAAATGTTAGGGGTACACACCTCCCATTCCTGCCTCACATCATAGCTTGTTCCATTCACCTGAACCCTTCGACTGTCTGTGTAGCATTTTCGGAGCACTGGAAGGGCTGCTGTGAGAAGGAGGATGTGGGGAAGTCCACTTCCACCAGTGCAATTGGTCCAGCATATATCTTGATCCAAGAGTAACAAATCTTTATGTAGCTCTTCCTGAGTTTTCAACAGGATGCACGTATGTTATCTCAACAATTCTTAGGACCCTAGAAGTAGGTCGTTCCTGTTGTTTCTGTACAGCTAGGAAGGGAAGCTGAGGGATAGCTGCTGGCCAAGGCCAGACTACATGAGAGAGGCACTGTTTAAATGTAGCATTTGCTCATAGACAACTCAGCCTTTTAATGACTGTGGGATACCAACCATATGCTGGAAGGACCGTAGGGCAGCGGTGGGACACATGCTTGGTGTGTAGCTCCCAGGCAGGATATCTGGCTAAGGGAAACAAATGGAAGCAGAGAGAAGCTGATGTGGGTTGTGGGTGGGTTGTGGGTGGGGTAGGGGGTCCTCTTTGCCAGAAACGATGGCAGGACAGTAGAAGGAAATTATTTTGTACTAAGTGAAGCATGGACAACCCCCTCCAGACATTTTGGACTGCAAATTCCTGAAGACCCAGCCACCATAGCCTGTGGTAAGGAATTATGGGAGCTGTAGTCCAAATCTGGTGTTGCACCAAATATTTTGAGGCTTTCCTTTTTAGCAATTTGTGTGTGCTTGTGTGTAGGGTGTTTTTTTAAGACTCTAATGGAAGAGAGAGAGAATTTGGATATAATTTATCATTGGAGAGGAGGGGCATGACTTTCATTTATTTGTGTTTGTAAATGGAGTCCAAAGGGTCTTTTCTCTCTTTCTCTGTTCGTGCCCAAACTGTGCCACCTGCTGTTGCAGTCTTGCTGCGCTGTTTGCTCAGAGACTTTCAACCCAGCAGTGCTTCTTAGAATGCCCAGGAGACCACGTGATCTTGCATTGTCTTCTGAGCCTTCAGGAACTGCTGCTGCACTGAGAGCATCTGTGCTAAGAGCCCCAGCCTGCTGCAAACTATACCCCCCACCAACTTTAAGCTTTCCCCTGGAAAGCCCCAGATGAACTTTGCTGCTGGATGTGAATTGGTAAAGCAGGACGAAGAGGCAGAGACTTTATACATTTGTGTGGTTTCCAGGTTGCTCAGATACCATGCAAGCAGCTGCGTACTTCTCCAACTTGCTTCTTAGTGCACAGGAGGAATATTTGAGACCACCAGGATTCTCCAAGCATTGCCTTCTCTCCCATCTCATGGCCACTTCTCATGATTGCTGCCTGCTCTGTGCCACTGGGAAACTTGTGCAAACCTAGGAAGGAAGGAAACTTTTGTGCATGTTTCCCCAATAGGTGTGCATCTCTTCAAATTTGTGCAGCTTTCATCCTTAGGCTAAATCAGGGCTGAGTCAGTCTGCAAGGGAAATGTGGCAAATTTGCAAATGCATACAAATCAAGCTGGGGATCCAGAATGAAATGAATGCACATGCATGTTCAACAGTGCACAGATTTTTTTTTTTTTAGTGGATACACCCTTGCATTAGCATTGTATTTGGAGCTTTAAATGGAGGGAGGGGAAGTCTGTGTGTCTCGTGAGCAAAAACAAATGCTCATAAATTCCTGGTCATTCTCCTATCCAGCTTTGACTGAGGCTCTTGTCTACCATCAGTAGGGCCACAGCTGCCATGTATTCTTCCATTGCCACACCATCCTTGCAGTTTTGCTCCCCCAGTGCCATAATATGCTGGATAATTTTGCATTAAAGCGAGTTTCCCTTGCCCCTTCTCCTATTTTGGTTTACGCTTCACACAGGAGACTATGGAACTGGACTGTAAAGCTGATTTAGTTCCATGCAACAGCCCTGTGGTAACCAATAGCAGCCTTATCAAACATTTATGGAACCCATAGTACAGTCTGGGGGTAGGTATTTGCGTTTTGGCTGCCCTTAAATCCAGAAGAAGCTGCTGGATTGAAATAAGAATACCACCAGTCTTGGTTCATTTGTGCTCACTTCCTGTTGCTTTCTGAGCTCATTTCAAAGCCCTGAGCATTTACCTTTAAAGCCTGAAACAAACTGCATCCCTTATGAAGCTCCGGTGTGTTTGTTCTTTCATGTTTCCTGAGTCTGTGTCTACACATGCAGCAGAATATGCTGATCACATGGACTGTGCACCTCGTGCTGCAGAACAGGGGCAGGTGACTCCATCCCATTTGCTTTCTCCTCAGTGCAGTTTCTGTTTTGAAAAATCTCAAGTCCCTTCCCTCACAAAGATGAAGATGAAGATCATTCCAGATTTTGGTATGTTTTTATGAAGAAAGTACACTGAAATGGAATTCTTATCCATCTGTACCAGCATGGAGAGTAATCTACGTGTTTGTGATGAGATGCAAATGAGAAAAAAGGAAGTGACAACCCTACTTCAAAATGGCAGATTTGGCTGAATGCACCCGGACTCAGGCCCATGCACTGAAGAGAGCCCAGCACTCAAACTCTTGGGTGTGGATGGACAAATCTGCTTGTATTTGTCCCATGCCCCTCCCCACCATTTAGATGTGTCTTTCATCTTAAACTCGTTTCATCCTCAATTTCAGTCTCCTGGATATTAGTCCAGTGGTGACAGCCAGGTCACGTCGCTTCCTAGACGCTATAGAGGGAGGGTTTTTCACACAGAGGGTCTGAGAGGCGATGAGGTGGGGGAGCATCCTTGACTTGGTCTTGACCAACAGGGAGGAGCTGATAGATGAAGTATCAGTTACTCTGGATGCAAGTGATCACTCCATCCTTTGCTTTGAGATCAGGGGAATGGGGATGTGCAGCAGGTCAAGCACTAGAAGCTGGGACTTCAAGAGACCAACTGTGACCAACTGAAGGCCAGACTGGGGAAAGGCCTGGGATAGGTTCCTGGAAGGCAAGGGAGTTGAGGAGGGGTGGATGGCACTCAAAAGGGAGGTTTTGGGGGTTCAAGCCTTGACAATACCTCTAGTTCGGCTTCCGCAAAAACAGGTCCTGACAGACAATCCTTCTGGAATTCCATGACAAGGTTTTGCGATGGCTAGATGGAGGGGATGCAGTGGATGTGGTATACCTGGATTTCAGCAAGACCTTTGACAAAGTGCCCCATGATATCCTGGTTGAGAAACTGAGGAGTTTTGAGATGAACTAACACACTGTCTGAAGGATTAAGGCATGGTTGACTGACTGAAAGCAGAGGGTAACCATTCGTGTGGAATCATCAGGATGGCGGCCAGTGACAAGCAGGGTCCCCCAGGGCTCTGTCCTGGGGCCGATCCTGTTATAATCTTTTCATCAACAACATGGAAGAAGGGGTGAACAGTCTGCTGATCAAATTCACAGATGATACTAAAGCTGGGGCAGTGACCACAACTGAGGAGCAGGTACTCCAGATCCAAAGGATCTGGACAGACTATGGAAGTGGGGAGGAGAGAACAGGATGGCATTCAATGTGGATAAGAGCAAGGTCATAGGAATGGGTGTCATAAGTACAGGTTAGGTGATAAGTGGCTGGAGAGCAACACTTGAGAAAGGGACATCGGGGTGCTGGTTGACTGCAGGCTAAACATGAGTCAGCAGTGTGATGCGGTGGTCAAGAGGGCGAATGCCACCCTTGGTTTTATAGCCAGAAGCATGGCTTCTAGATCGACAGAGGTATTACTATCACTCTATACGACTCTGGTGCACCCGCAACCAGAGTATTGTGTTCAGTTTTGGGCCTCTCATTACAGGAAGGATATAGCCAGGTTGGAGTCAGTGCAGCGTAGGGCCACAAGGTTGGTGGCCGGTTTGCAGGGGATGCCGTATGAAGCAAGACTGAGGGAACTGGGTCTCTTCAGCCTGCAGAAGAGGAGACTCAGAGGGGATCTGTTGGTGACATACAGACATGTATGTGAGGGGGTATCACATGGAACTGGGTAGAGAGCTGTTCTCCCCTGCAGAGGAAGGCAGGACACACTCCAACCGAGCAAAGCTCAGGGAACCCGAGGTTCCATTTGGATGCCAGGAAGTACTTCCTGACAGTTAGGACCTCGAGAGTATGGGATGGGCTTCCACGGGAGGTGGTTGAGGCCCCATTGGTGAGGGTGTTCAAGGAAGGGCTAGACATGCACATGGTGGGCATGTCATGAGCGGAGCCGGCTGGAGCAGGGGGTCAGACTAGATTGCCCAGGAGATCCCTTCTGACTCACTCTGTTTCTATGTTTCTATTACTTTGGAAGGGAATTGGGCAAATTTCAGGGTGTATGACCAGCATGCATGGGGTGGGGGAAAGAAGCCATCATGAATCTGGCCGTTGTATCCCCCCCTTCAGTAGGGTCCAGAAGAGTGAGAAGTACGTTTATCCATTGTGGTACCCATTTTCTATGAACTCACTTTCAAGGGTCATCTTCCTAGTCTCTTATTGGGTCAGTTTTTATTGGCCAGTGGACATATTTATATACCAGGATCCTTTTCTGACTAGATTCAGGTTGTGTTCAGTGTTTTGACAATTTTCTGTTGCTGCTTTTGGACAAAGTTAACTTGGAAACAACTTGTACAGATATTTAAATGTTTAATAATTTTGGAACTGGTTTCCCATTAGGCTTTGCACTGGTCTTATTGTAATGCAGATGCTTCCCTCTTGCCTCCAGTATCTTCAAGGAGAGAAGACAACTGATAAATGTCATAAACTAATCAATCAATCACTCTGACTTAACATGCACACCAGGCACAACATAACATGCTTTGCAGAAGACAAATTAAGCAAGGAAAAAAGACAGAAAGAAACCAGAAATTGTATTGTAGAACAATTTCCTTATCTTTTTGAGTATACTGAGGTACAGTGCATAATCTTGCTAAATAGTTGCATTAATTTAATGTAATTTGTATTAATGAATGCAGTATTTTATTTATGACTGAATGTTTTTGTGCATATTTAGTACTTGCAACTGTTGCATAAAGCCCAGATTACAGCAGTTCCTAAGAAAATTCAAAACTGGTTGACATTTTGATCAGTACTAGTTGTATTCTTTTCAGGACCAACAAATCTGTCAAGTTCTTTGCCAGGAACCTCCTCCTTTTTCCATTCCAGAAAAGTCATATGGTTGTGTTGTTGTTTTAATATAAAGATTTGTCTTTCTTTTACAGTTTTGTTCCATTGTTTCAAGTTGTATGCATCATTGTTCACATCCACCACTGGCTAGAGTATGTTTGTATGCACTTTTGAAATGAGCACATTTTTCTTTAAATGTACACATCTTATTGGACTTATATTTCATGTTCTGCAGGATGCATTGCAAGCCTGGAAATGTATGAATTTCCCATACATACTGCATCTGTTCCACATCTACTTCAAGGTGATGAGAAATAAAGAAATACACAGTCACATGCACCCATTGGAGTTGTTTTCTTGCCCATCCTAATTTATCTTCTAACCTCCTTTGGTACCCCAGGACTTGTAATGCTGTCTCGACTCAGCCAAAGTTGACTCTTTTATCTGAACAGCATGAGCCCAGCCTAATGGGGATCATGAGCACCACCACATGCAATGCAGTTTCCTTAACAAAGCAACCTTATACTTTCTAAAAAGAGTGTTGTGATATTGGACCGCTCCAGAAACCCAATACTCTGTTGCAGAAACCCAGAAGTACAGAAGGAGTGATGGAGACATCCTTTGCCTCTCCATTCCCCCTTCTGGTCAACTTTTGTGCACATCTACTGGAACTGTGGAGGTGAGAGAAGTAACAGGATCTGACAAGCTTCAAGATAGCACATCTTCCCTTATGTCTCATACTGGTCCCCTTCCTCTTCATCTGCAACCTCAACTGCACTTAGAGCTTCAAGCTTAAGTGATATCAGAAGCCAATGCTGCTCTTTCAGTAGTTGCAAGGGACAGGAGGAAATCAACCTCAATTCAAACCTCTTCTTTCAAGATTGTAGCAGTGTCTGCTGAATCCCAGCATGTCCTACCCTGGACTGCAGGATTGCACCTAAATCTTGTGATCTTGCAGGGGCATTAACTGGTTTATTAGTAAGCAGCATGGAAATGTTGTGGAATACACAGATAAAATATTCAGCAGAAACCTTTTTATTTGAATTGTTCGAGGAAGGCCACAGTCACTACAATGCTGTAAAATTTAGGCTGTCCAGCTAAGTTCATGGGCTCATGCATGCAATCTTAGTAACACCTATAGAAAGGAATTCCTGGTTGCTACGCAGCTCCCAATGAAGCAATACATTTTGTGGTAGAATAATAGTGTGGCTCTCTGCTGTGCAACAGTGCTGGGTGCTTAACTTACTAGTCTTCTTAACTTCTTATTACTTTCATACTTGATCACTGGGGCTGACTATTTTGGATTTCGCTGTTGTTTTACTCGCTAGTATTTTGCTTTATATATTATCATTTAAGCTGCCTTGAAAAATGTATTCTACTAAAGGACAGCCTCTCTCTCTCTCTCTCCCTCTCTCTCCCTCTCTCTCCCTCTCCCTCTCTCTCTCTCTCTCTCTCTGCATATGTATATCTATAAATAGTTATCTTTAAATTAAATGAATGAATAAAAGCTCTTGGCAAGCACATCATTTTAAAAGTAAACCATTGTCCAGCATGAAATGTCAAGCAGGCATATAAATCTCTATTTACTGGCTGGTCTTTCATATTAATCATCCGTGTTTCACATTACCTCCCTTTAATATGAGCCTGGCTGTTTGTCGCAGCTGTGCTTATACTAGACCTGCCGCTTTACCACAAGGTTTTCCTGTGAGTCCATCAGCAAATCTCATGAAACTGAATGCAAACGCCCAGCTTCCAAACCAAGATAAATTGCAAGTCATATAAAGTAGCCACCAGGCTAAAGCCTTTGTGGCAAAATTATGCACAGCCTAAAGACTAACAAAGTGGCATTTAAGCACGGCATTTGCTAAGACCCATGCAAGATCTTGCCTTTGGCACTAGAGTGTCATCAGATGCATTTTTTCCTAGATGCCGGGGCTCCTTAGAACATTGTCTGCCATATCTAGTTAACCCCTGCTGGAGATCCTGTCAGACACGTTGCGGTTAATGAATGAACTGTGTCGCACTGGACTCCCAGCACACAAGTGGCTGTTTCTGTCATCAAGTGGCAGTGTATGACATTGTGAAATAAGTCGTTCCACAAATGGTTCTTGCACTCTCAGTATTTTATTAGTGGGATTTGGGGACTTCACTACGGAAAGAAGACAAAAACTGAGTTTGTTTAATCTAATTCAGTGGTGGAGAACAGGAACCCTTGGGCTCAAACTCTCATCAGACTCAGCCACCATTTTCAGGGATGATGGGGCCTAGAGTCTAACAAAATACAAATGGGCACAGGTTCTCCAGTACCATTCTAGACTGAACAAATATGGTTAGCTTTGCAGATAACTGGTTTTATTAGATTTTTATTTTTAATTATGTCATTGTAACATGCTTTGATGTTGTTCCCTACCTTGGTTCTTTTATAAAGAAAGAATATAATAAGGATCACTATAGGGATATAAATCAAAATAATAATTAAGTATAAATAAATAGAAAGTGTATGGCTTTCTCCATGTTTCTATGTTCTTCTTGGACCTTTTTCTGCAGCAGTTCACCCATAATGCAGTTTAATTGCAAACACTTCTCCAGCAGAAGACCAAGTGAATGAAATTGAATATTTAAGTTATAGAAAGGAGATTAGTTATAGAAAGGGAAAGATCAGCACCTACAAGAAATGAAATAGTGGGCAAAGGACAGAATTCATGAATCTAGTGAGAGCATGATGTGAAAAAGGAACATTAAATAGCAAAATATAGCCAAGCCTATTTACTCATCTTGCTGCACATAATTATGTCAGAAGCAGTACTCAATAGCAGCCTCAGAAATCTGCTTGGAAGCTCACTATAAGTGGAGCCTGAGCATTTCCTAAAATGCTGCAAAGCATTTTTATTTGGGTAGAACCTGAATAGGATAAAAAAGAAAAATGAACCGGCAACAAGTATGTTAACATTTTCATACACTTTTTGCCACTCATACTGAATCATAGCTTTGATTTGGTCACCTGCCTTCCATCTTTTGGAAGGGCTGACTTTGAGCTTGTTTAGTTAGTTAAAACCTCATGCAAGAAGGCAGGGTGACAAACTTGTTTCAAGTCCTTATCGTGCAGCAGAATTGACACAGAAAGAGACCTGTGGCATAGCCTTTCTTCGTCACCATCATGTATGGTCTCCATATTCCAGCCACTAATCACTAAATCACTAAATTCCAATAATCAATTGATTTTGCCACTATATAACCCAGACACAAGCAACTTACTGGGCTATAAAATGCCCCACAGTATTTTTCTAAAGAAAGCTTATCAAGGAAAACAGGTCTCAAACTTTAGTACTCTGAACATGAGTAGTTTGGCACATGCTGTGGGATTTCCCTGGGGGACACTTACCTCACCAGAGAAGATCTGTTATGTGGCTATAAGAACAGCCCCACAATTAAAACCCCATAATTTTAAGCAATAATACAACCTTGCCTAAAGTGTTGCAAGAACCATTTGCAATACTTTTCTAATATCTCTAATATTTTGAGTTTAAAAAATACTTCTTATGACACCAGAGACACACTTAGATGGTGCAGAATTGTACCTCCTCAGGATGTGCTGAAAATGACTTGGGGTAGTAAAATGCCACCTAACCCTAAAGTTGTATGGCTAAATGTACATTTCTGTGTGTGCTGTCTGATTTTACGTCTCCATGTAAACCACTCTTATATGATGTATAATATGCTGGAAGGTTTTAATCACTGTAAACCATTCAGAAAGCTTTGGCTACTTGGCAGTATAAAATGTAAGAAATGAAATAAAATTAATGAAAATACTTGTATATTTTCAGAAGCTGTTGGAGGAGGATAGAGAAATATGAACATGGCTGACTCACACTGACTCAATTGCCAGAGTAAGCAATCCTAAGGCCCCAGGACATGGTATGGGGGGCCATAGGATATTTTGGTTCCAATCTTGGAGGTGGAAATTGGAGCTCTGCTCTTACAGCCAGCAAGGGGAAAAAACACATTGGCTGCCTCTCTGACACTGGGAAAGTGACCTCAAAGAGGAATTAAAGGGTTAGGCTTTTAGTGTGAGGGAGGAGACTGGGCAGAGCAAGATTTGACTTATCTTGGGACTTGACCAACTAGCTGCCTGCCTGCCTGCCTGCCTTCCCTCCCTCCCTCTCCAAAATGCTTTCTTTCACTCCATTGTCAAAAAAGCCCTTCTAATGAAAATACAGGTACAAAGGCATGGAGGTGAAGATGGCTTTTGCCACTTCTGCCTTGCATAGGGTGTTTGTAAGTCTCCCTGTTTGGGTGGGAGCTTATGAGCACTGAGGGTGTAATTCATAAGAGGGTGCACATATCTATTTCCATTATTCAAAAAGCAGTTCTTCAGTTACATCCTTTGGCTGCATTTCAGCATTACCAAAAGCCCAGAGTGGAGCTAGGCAGATGAAATGCCACATTCACGCAGAAAGCAGCATACTGAGTTTTCAATGGACTATTCATTTCTTCTTCTTGTGGAATAAGGTAAACAATTTGCAATCTGACAATAACTTGAGTTCCTTTTAAGAAAGTCATTGGGCAATTAAATTATTTTTTGGTGGAATGTGATCTCTTTTGCAGATCCAAAAAGTGTAGCACACACTGCCACAGTGCCCTTTTCTTTTTACCAGAGACACCTTTGTGGTGGGAGCAAAACTGCCTTACTTGACACTAGTGCTGAGTGAATCTACCTCTTTTGGTTTCTCCCACATTCTTTTAAAAAAGATTTTAAGTGTTTCCCCCCCCCCTCTTGAACTCTGCAATTTTTCATAAATTTTCCATTTAAAAAGTGCAAACAAATTCTTTCCCATCTGTCCCAGCAAAATTGTGAGTGTGTGGTACCACTTTATAATAATCAATGGCATTCCTACTTGTACATCAGAAAGAGAGGGGGAAATTAGACTTGCCATTGGATTCACACAAAATGGGAAGAGTTGGGAGTGAGAAGGATGGCTGCTTTAGGCTCCAGTTCAGAAGATGAGAATCAGAATGTTAAGCAGATCAAAGGGGAACTGGGGAGGATGGGACATGCCAAGACATGGAGATGGAGGAGGACAGGTTTATCTCAAGGGCAGATGAGAGCCAGTGTGGTGTAGTGGTTAAGAGCATGGGACTGGGACTCAGAGGATCTGGGTTCTAGTCCCCGCTCGGCCATGGAGCCAACTGGGTGACTTTGGGCCAGTCACAGACTCTCAGCCCAACCTACCTCACAGGGTTGTTGTTGTGGGGATAAGATGGAGGAAGAGATGTAAGCTGCCTTGAGTCCTTTGTAGGAAAAAGGCAGGATATAAATTGAAAAATAAATAAATAAATAAATAAAAATTAAAAAAAAATGATTTGGCAGGGCAGGCATTTCCTGGGAATAACCAAGCTGTACATCCAGTGGGAAGGGACTATGGGAATGAGGGGTTCTTGCGCAGAGACCAGTTGCCTCTTGGCCCCTTGATGAGGTGTCAACAGAGACAGATAACTGAATTAAATGATTGAGGAGTGGAAAGGAGGCATAGTCACTTTCCAAGAGCCTTTCCCAGAGGGATAGATCCAGGCATGTTCATAAGGAGAGTTCCTGGAGGTAAGCACTAGATTGGGTTCACCAAACCACTCTGGGCATGCTCAGAGATTCGTTCTGGGTGATTTGTATTTGGGAACAATAAGGAACTTTCTGCAAAGAAAATGGTCTGTGGCTTTCATCTGCTTGAAGGAAGAACCTTGGTTCACCATAACAAGCAACCCTGTGTGGTTGCCATGGTTTGTGGTTTTTTCTCACCTGACAGACAGTCAAGTGGCTTCTGTGTTGTCATGGTTTCCACCCTCTCTGTGCAGTCCTCCTTTTGTTGGCATGCATCCCATCA
>NW_025335269.1:10067868-10202977 GCF_004798865.1 Varanus komodoensis | reverse complement strand
TGGATAGCTGGAGTGTATCCTGCAGTTGCTGCTCTTTTCAGGGCACTCTGTGGTAGTTGTATGCCTGGATTTAGACAACATGACATTGCCACAGTGATGCAGAAAAACCATAGAATGAAATATTGTTTCTTATTGTTGTTTCTAAAAACCAAATTTACCATGGTGAAATACCATGATTGGATTCAGATAACGTAACAAATCAACAACAGTAACCAACCAAACAAACAAAACCCAAAACCGATATGACTTGTACTGCTGTCTGAACCCAACCAATGTTACAGAGTGGAGTTTGGTTGTTCAGAATTTCAGCCATACCATTCAACCCCATTCTCCTCAGTTTTCTGTTCCTTCTTCCAAGAAGGGATCAGCATTCCTTGGCCACTGAGCATTCCAAGTTCTTATCTGGATGGTTTTGGATCATCTCTTTTTAATCTTACAATGTGTGCATCTGTAAATACATTTCTGTACTTCTGGGCCTCCTTAGAGTCTGCTGATATCTTCTGCCTTGATGTCATTTTTGTTGCTTACATAAGCAACTACGTTTACAGCATGAATATCAGAAATCAAAGGAATTATGATATTTTCAGCCACTGCATCCACCTACCTTCCACTTCCACTAAGTTCTTCTCCCAGGAACTGTAAAGAGAGTGCACAGCCTGTTTAACATGACCTGAAGGGTGTCAGTGAAACAATGAAATATTGATTGAATGCTACAAAGAAAGTAAGAAAAAATCTTCTGTGTAAACTACAAAGAGAACAGAAAGAAAATATTGGATGTCAACCTCCTCTTTTGCAAAGATATCAAAGCTTTGTGATTTTATTAGGGTTTTCTTAAGTCAGATACCATTTTAAAGCAAGGGCTACAGTTTAAATAGGTGGCTTGCCTTGAAATCTAGTAACTGGCCGATAATTTGACACGTTCAGGTCACTAGGTAAAAGGGGAATTCAAGCTGTCCCCTTTTCAAGCTATGTAAGAAAGTTCAAACTGTACTTTTTTTTTTTGCCCCTTCAGATGCCAGCAATGCCTGCCTGCCTTTGTTCATTCTTTTAAAAAGTAGTATTATTTATTTCCTTGAATCTGAAATCATCTCCCCTCCCACACTCTATATAAAATTCATCACACCCACTTGCTTTCACCTGAGATTTAATGCAAGGTAAATCCTGTCCTGTCTTTCTCTGTCCATTTGATCTTCACATTCATCTGCTACCAAATTAAGCCTAAGTAAAGGAAGCCTGGCTTGCTACCCTCCATCACCTCCCCCTCCCCCTTGTCTTTGCTTGTCTTTCCCCCTGTTTGTCCCATGGATGAAAATTAGATTTTACACTTTTCAGGGAAGAAAGTAAGTAGTAAGTAGAAACTTGAAGTAATGAGAAACAGAAGCCATTTCAACAAAAAGCCAACAACTGTGGAGGTCTTTGGTTTCCAAAGAGTATTTCTTGGGAAGCCCTTCATGATGGCGTGGGGGGTTCTTGCATGTAGGTAATGGCTAGTAGAGTTGGGATTGACCCTTTTGGAATTCATCCATCCAGAATGTGCACGCTTCTGCTTGCATTCGGCACAGTCCTGCAAAGTGAACCAAGCAAGACAAAGTCCACAGATGCTTGCACACCCTGATTGCACCACTGGCAACCTTCCCCAGTTGCTTTTCCCACTGGCCAAATGCCTTTCTTGTTAGCTGCTGCTGGCAGAAGCAGATCACATATGGAAAGGGGGAGCAGCAAAAGGGTGTTCTGGCCACCCTTCCCTGTGGCCAAGCTTCTTCCCAGCAGCAGTGGCAGGTGTGGAAGGAAGGCATTCCTTGTGCAACGAGGGGGCTCAATTCCTGGCGAGAGCCTTGTGAAGCCCGAGTGTGCCTGCCAGGAACTTGAACTCTGGGTGGGTGGACCAGGGTCAGGAAAGCTAAAATGAGGGAATCCAGTGGATTTTCTACATAATACTGATTCCTTGCACATCCCATCTTGGCTTATTGGGTTCATGGCCAAACAAGCATTCAAGTTATCCCAGCAGCAACATCATAGTCAAAGCTAGCTAAGAGGGAGAGCAAGGAGACAGAGAGACAAAGCAACACTGCCATGCCGGTGGCCGGGAAGCTTGCCTGAATCTGCCAGGAAGTGTTCTCAGTGAGTGGAATTCCTGTCATGACCGCAGCCTGTTCAGCATCACCCAGGGAGGATCAGCCATAAAGCTCCCCAGTAGCCTGGAGAGAATTGTTGAGAGCTTGGAGAGAGTTTTAAGAACAAGGAGGGAGAAAGCTCACATTCCATGTGATTTTACTCCCCCCACCACTTATACCTGGGGTTGGAAGATGGAGTGAGTCAAGGGAGTAAGCTTTGTACAATATGGATATTGTTGCTGGCCATTTTCTTAACATAATGTATACTATTTTAATAATATATGCAACTAATGTGTACACTTATACCTAATGTATACATTTATGCATACATGTGTTGGATTATTGATTTGATTGGATAATTCCACTGAAAAATCTGTCAGAATATGAATTTTGAAAGGAGACTGAATTTCAAGTTATGTATTGCTTTGAAACTGCAAAGTTAGGTACATTTGCATTGCAATGCAAACTGAACAAACTTAACCATCATCACTAACTCAGAAAAACTTTAACCAAAGAATGTAGATGCAGAATGGAAGTACTCGGTAAGGTCTGAATTCACATGATAGATTCTTCTTATTCATGTTTTATACATTTATGGTGGCTTACATTTTTACAATTTACATTTTCTCCCCAAGGAAGATTTTAAATCAGTTCCAGGCAGTACTCTGAAGATGGTATTGATTGACATAGGGGTTTAATTTTGAAAGGCAAGTTTCTGAAGTTCAATTCTGCATTTTTAATTTTTTTTAGCCCAACTGGCAAACTTTGCTGCTGATTGCACAGCAACATTAGTTTTGCTTTGAAGGCATTTCCTGAGCTGGCATGCAGCTTTATTCAAAGTATGTAAACAGTAAGAAGAGAGCTTTTACATTAATAACTGCAATTTATTATACATCTGCATTATAAATATACTGCAATTCAATGCACTTTGTGATGCCACAATTCTGCAACAGATCTGTGCCACTGTGCTTGGAGCTTTTACATATTTTGCCTTGGGTGAAGAAACTATATAAACTGTACCAAATATTCTCCACTTTCTATTTTCAGAGAGAATCCCATAATTGCAGTAATTCAGTAAGCAGGATAACCACCCTTTTTCTTTTCCAATACCATCATTCCCTTTATTACTGCTTCTTCCATGGCAGCTTTTCCTGTGGCTGCTATTTTATGCTTCCTGGATGAGTCCCATGAGTGATCTACCCAGTGAGGAATCAGTCACGATAACCTCAAAATAGTACTAAGTAGCTCAGAACTGGCTATACCGTTTCATAATTAAGATCAACTAAAGACAATTGAGAGTGAGGGCAAAGGGAAACTACAAAAAGGAATAAAACGGCACTTTCAAAAGGAGTGTCAAGAAATTTTTCAAAAGTCTAAAGTTAAATACCTAAAGTTTTGATAGAGACAGAGATGGAGACAGAGACGGAGAGAAGGAAACGGTGGCGGCGGGGGGGAGAGAGGCAGGGGTAGAATTGATGTAAAGCTTGCAAAATGATGGTTTCTCCTCCACTCACCAAAACTGAATATTTTTTCTACTGTGACCTCTCCTGAGACAGTTTTTCTGTGTTTGAAAACAATGTTGTAGCAAAATCTGTCCTTCCATATTATTCACCATTATTGTTGTTGTAGCTAGTTGCGAAGTCACTCCGATCCATCACGACCCCAAGGACAACATTCCTCCAGGCCTTCCTGTCCTTCACTATTCCCTCAGGACCACTTAAGTTCACACCAACTGCTTCAGTGACTCCATCTAGCCACCGCATTCTCTGCCGTCCCCTTCTTCTTTTGCCATCTATTGTTCCCAGCATTAGACTCTTCTCCAGGGAGTCCTTCCTTCTCATTAGGTGGCCAAAGTATTTGAGTTTCATCTTCAGTATCTGGCCTTCCAAAGAGCAGTCAGGGTTGATCTCCTCTGACTGACTTGATCACCTTGCAGTCCAAAGGACTTGCAGGGGTCTCCTCCAGCACCACAATTCAAAGGCCTCAATCCTTCAGTAATCAACCTTCCTTATGGTCCAGCTTTCACAGCCGTACATTGCAACTGGGAAAACCATAGCCTTGGCTATACGCACTTTCATTGGGAGGGTGATGTCTCTACTTTTTAGTATGCTGTCTAGGTTTGCCATAGCTTTCCTCCCCAGAAGCAAGTGTCTTTTAATTTGTTGGCTGCAGTCCCCATCTGCAGTGATCTTGGAGCCCAGGAAGATAAAATCGGTCACTACATCCATTTCTTCCCCGTCTATTTGCCAGAAAGTGATAGAACAGGATGCCATGATCTTAGTTTTCTTAATGTTGAGTTTCAAACCAACTTTTGCATTCTCTTCTTCCCCCGCATAAAGAGGCTCTTTCATTCCTCATCATTTTCTGCCATTAGAATGGTATCATCTGCATATCTGAGGTTGTTGGTATTTCTTCCAGCAAACTTAATTCCAGCTTGTGATTCTTCTAGCCCAGCCTTTTACATGAAGTGCTCTGCATGTAAGTTAAATACGGTGGGCGACTGTATAGAGCCTTGCCGATTGGTCCAATTTTGAACCAATCAGTGGTTCCATGTCCAGTTCTCACTGTTGCTTCTTGACCCGCATATAGGTTTCTCAAGAGACAAATAAGATAGTCTTTTACTCCCATCCCTTTAAGAACTTGCCACAATTTGTTGTGATCCACACAATCAAAGGATAGTTTGATAGTTAGAATAGTCAATGAAGCAGAAATAGACGTTTTTCTGGAACTCCCTAGCTTTCTCCATGATCCAGCATATATTGGCAATTTGATTTCTAGTTCTTCTGCCTCTTCGAAACCCTGCCAGTACTTCTGTAGTTCTCGGTCCACATACTGCTGGATCCTAGCTTGTAGGATTTTGAGCGTAACTTTGCTAGCATGTGAAACGAGTGACATTCTTTGACACTGCCCTTCTTTGGAATTTGAATGAAAACTGACCTTTTCCAATCCTGTGGCCACTGCCCAGTTTTCCAAATTTGCTGGCATATTGAGTGTAGCACTTTAACTGCATTGTCTTTTAGGATTTGGAATAGCTCAGCTGGAATACTGTTGCCTCCACTAACTTTGTTGTTGTCCAGTCTTCCTAAGGCCCATTTGACTTCACAATCCAAGATGTCTTGCTTGAGGTCAGTGACCAGCCCATCGTGGTTATCAGGGATGTTAAGCTCTTTCTCGTATAGGTCTTCTGTGTAATCTTGCCACCTCTTCTTAATCTCTTCTGCCTCTGTTAGGTCCCTGCCATTTTTGTCCTTTATCATGCCCATCTTTGCATGAAACGTTCCCTTCATATCTCCAATTTTCTTGAAGAGATCTCTGGTCTTCCCTATTCTATTGTTTTCTTCTATTTCTTTACACTGTTCCTTTAAGAAGGACTTCTTATCTTTTCTAGCTATTCTCTGGATTTCTGCATTCAATTGGGCGTATCTTTCTCTTTCTCCCTTGCCTTTTGTTTCTCTTCTTTCATCAGCTGTTTGTAAAACTTCCTCAGACAGCCATTTTGCTTTCTTGCATTTCTTTTTCTTTGGCATGGTTTAGGTTGCTACCTCTTGTACAATGTTGTGAACTTCCGTCCATAGTTCTTCAGGCACTCTGTCTATCAGATCTAATTCCTTAAATCTGTTTGTCACCTCTATGGTCTATTCATCAGGAATATGATTTAGGTCATACCTGAGTGGCCTAGTTCTTTTCCCAATTTCTTTCTTCAATTTAAGCCTAAATTTTGCAACAAGAAGCTCATGATTTGAGCCTTAGTCAGCTCCTGGTCTCTTTTTTACTGACTGCATAGAGCTTCTCCATCTTTGGCTGCAGAGCACATAGTCAATCTGATTTCTGTGTTGACCATCTGGTGTGATCCATGTGTAGAGTTGTCTCTTGGGCTGTTGGAAAAGAATGCTTGCTATGTCCAGAGTGTTCGCTTGACAAAATCCTGCCAGCCTGTGCCCTGCATCATTTTGTACTTCAAGGCCAAACTTGCCTGTTATTCCAGTTATCCTTTGACTTCCTACTTTGGCATTCCAATTCCCCATGATGATCAAGACATCATTTTTGGTGTTATTTCTAGAAGGTGATGTAGGTCTTCATAGAACCAGTCAATTTCATTCTCTTCAGCATCAGTGGTTGGGGCATAGACTTGGACTACTGTGAAGTTGAATGGTTTGCCTTGGATTCAAACTGAGATCATTCTGTCATTTTGGAGACTGTATCCCAGTACTGCTTTTCCTACTCTTTTATTGACTATGAAGGCTACTCCATTTCTTCTGAGGGATTCTTGCCCACAGTAGTATACCTGATGGTCATCTGAATTAAATTCACCCATTCCTGTCCATTTTAGTTCACTGATTCCCAAGATGTCGATGTTCAATCTTGTCACCTCATGATTGACCACGTCCAGCTTACCTTGATCTCACATTCCAGGTTCCTATACTGTAATGTTCTTTACAGCTTCGGACTTTCCTTTCACCACCAGATACATCTGCAACTGAGCGTCCTTTCAGCTTTGACCCAGTGGTTTCATTCTTTCTGGCACTACTAGTACTAGCCCTCTGCTCTTCCCCAGTAGCTCATTGGACACCTTCCAACCTGAGGGGCTCATCTTCCAGCATCATATCTCTTTGCCCTTTGGTACTGTCCATGGGGTTTTCATGGCAAAGATACTGGAGTGGGTTGCCATTTCCTTCTCCAGTGGATCACCTTTTGTCAGGGCTCTCTGCTATGACCTGACCGTCTTGGGTGCCCCTGCATGGCATGGCTCATACCTTCATTGAGCTACGCAAGTCCCTTCACCACGGCAAGGCTAGAGCACTGTAAAATGTCTTCTGAATGTCTTGGGTGGTGTTTTACCATATTGTGAGTGGCTGAATGTGTGTGCTCCTTGAGTTACATACCTCTCCTTCTCTCTGCAGCTTACCCAGCTGTCTGGGCTTTCTGATCTGAGAATGTCAGAATCTGAGTGACTCCGTGATGCCTTTCCTTGGCTTGAGCTGAAGTGTGGGAAGCCGGGAGGTTGCAGGCTGACAGAGAGGATTGTCCAGTGAAGGACAGGACACTTGCACACATTTTTGGCCTCTTTGTAAGTAAGGTATGCCCAAACTCTAAGTCTTCAGATATTTTTTCCTGAAATGTTCTCTTGTTAGCATTTTCTTTCAAAAGCAATTCTTTTTCTATCAAATGATATAATGGTAAAAATTTAGAATGGTCTTAGTACAAAATGTGAGTGGTAAAAAAGAGATAAATTTTCAGCCTGGCATAACAAAAACCTGCCAAACCTGTTAGATGGGGAACAAAAGTAAGAAAACAAGGGGAAATGCTGCTGCTGTTGTATTGCCTGAAATTCTATTGCTGGAGTAATGTAGTGCAGTGGTTACAGTCTTGGACTAGGATCCAAGAGATTTGAGTTCTAGTCCCCACTTGGTTCCAAAGTTCACTAGGTGAGTGACTTCCAGCCTGTCATTGACTCTTGTTCAAACCTACCTCAGAGGGTAGTTGTAAGGATAAGATTGAGAGGAGGCTGAGGATTATGTAAGTCACCTTGAGTTCCACAAAGGAAAAAGATAGGACAGAAAGCTACCAAACAAATTTAGAGTCTGGTTTCAGCCTTAATAATTATGATTTGGATTTTCTTGCCTTGGACTTCACAGTCATATTACACTCATCTGTAGTACATGCAAAGAGCCCCCAAAAACCAAGTTATTCTGCTTTCAGAAGGTGCATTGGTCAAAATAGAATTCTTTGTTAGGGTACCCAGGACTGTTAGTGTTAATTGAAATATGTCTTCTTATACAAAGGAGGATATGGGGAGTTGAGAAGGAAAAGCAAAGCTAAAATCTTGAGTCATGTTTTCTCCTATATTTTGATGTGTGGTCAGTTGGACCCAGAGTTACACTGTACTGATGGAAGTGAATTTTATCCCCCCTCTTCCTCATGACAACCCCCTCCCCTGTCAGTCCCCTAAAAATACAAAGAGAATCAGAAGATGCTGCTGAATGGGGTGGCCTGTGATATGGGAAGGGATCCCCCTAAAACAGGTAGAAGGATCTCTCATGAGTGCAGATTGTCTAAGGTCCTATCCTCCAGAAAGATCTTGGATCCAGTCCTATGTTTCTGAAAATGCATTTTTGGTTCTTTGCTGATTAATCTGCAGAGTTGATATTTTTGCTCAGCAAATTATTAGCAACTCCTCCTAAGGCTTTCTACCATCTGCATCATGCAGATGGAATAGCAATAGGATAATTTAAACAATAGTAATAATTTAAATAAATTACAAATTACCCCATTACATAGAACCTGTTGTTCTGGGAACGTGTATTAATCTAACAGTGATTCAGTTTAGTCATCTGTATATATAACTGATGTTTTTGAAGCAGCGTTCACAAATACAATTTAAATAGAAATAGCCCATGGAGCATAAAACCCCATATTACGAGCAAAAAATTTTCTACTGCTAACACAAACATGCATAAACAGCCACAGGAGAAATATTAGGGAGTGAATAAGATGCTAGTAAAAACTACAACGGCTGGCTTAAAATTACCCTCTCATTCAGGTGGGATCTATCTATAGTCTTGCCCTTAATTACCCTGCAATTCTGTACATGACTACTTAGAAGTAAGTCCAACTAAACTAAATGCTGCTCATTTCCAGGAAAGTGTATATAGATGGCACAGTTACTACCTATAAGTAGAGTACCAGTGGGATGTACTGGAAAGTGTCAGATGTAGCCTAGCATGGTCTGAGTTCTGTTATCACCCAGCCCTGATGCTCACTGGGTCACCCCAGACAAGTCTTTCGCTCTCCCAGCCAATGGCTTCACACATGGTTGTTGCCAAGCTATAATGGCATAACCTCTGATTTAATGCTCTAGAGTTGCTGGGGGAATGGCAAAGTGGATGCATAATTAGCAGTACCTACACTCAGCTTGCCTGCTCTTTATGGATACATAAGACAAGGCCATTATTGCAATGACATCCAACTACTGTCAGATTCAACCAAGGGATGTTAATATTATCCCTCACTCACAACATGCAGTAATTTCATATTTTGGTGGGAAAGCATTTTGATGAGAGGAAGGACAGGGAGCCTCATCTTTCACCCCTTCTTATCAGAATTTAGCATGATTTTTCCTCCCCTCTACTCTAAAATGATGATCCACCTTGTTTTTCCTCCTTCTGTGTAATTCCCCTGCACTCTCTCATACCATGCTCCTGATGTTGATCAATTCTCGCCTATTACTTAGGAGAGGAGTAAGAGTAAGAGTAAGAGTGAACAATTGTTTGTAAGCCGCCCCGAGGCTTCGGCGAATGGGGCAGCATAAAAATAAAATAAATAAACAACCTTTAGGCATTTTAAACATAACCGGACATTTGGTGTCCAGACTACTTTGCCCCTTGACTGTTAAGTTCTGCTGAATATAGTGCAGCTGTATTTCCAAGTAAGCAAGCCGAGGATAAGATTAGATATTTAGCTGAACTGTCTTTAGCTGGATCATGGTCATGGACAATCACTTTCTGTGGATACTTGCTATAAGCAAAACGAAGTCTCGCTGCAGTAGTCAAACTGTACACAATGCAAGAATATAACTCATGACTACCCATGCAAGAATGATGATGCAAAAACATTCTAAAATGAAAGAAATAAGAATAGCTGATACTTTTTTTCATTTCTTTCACAAGCTCCCAGATGGCTGATTTGGCTCATCATCACCTTGCCCAAGGACAGGCTGCAACCCAGACTCAGCAAAAGCTGTGTAGTTACTGTTTCTGTGAAATTAAATTAAGATAGAAGGCCACTGTTTATGTTGCATGGACAGGCAAACAGTCAGAGGGGACAGCTTTTTGGAAATAGTTTGGCATTCTAGTGTTTTTGTGCACCTCATATGTTTTTCATATGGTTTGAACATACAGCTGAGTAAGAAGGAATACAGTGCCTAGTGAAATGTATTTGGTATGCCCTAAAAACTAGGGATATGCAATAGATTTGGAAGATCTGTGAAACCCAAGCTGATTCAGTCTTCTTCAACCAACCTGCTGTCTGATCCTGAGATGAAGTGGACTTTCCTCCAAAGCCAAGAGAATGAAAGTTACTCCAGAAGGATCCTTCATTAGTGTATTGTGTTTTGAGTACAGTACACATTATTTCTATCTCCCAATAGCATCTTTTAGTTATGTTTTTGAAAATACTGCAGAGACAAGGGGGATAAGAAAGGGAGGGAATGTGGATGGATGACTGGCAGGCCCACCTTCTAAACCTGGAAAATATTTTGAAAAGGATGAACCAGTGTGTGTTGAGGATGGGTCTGTGAGATGGGCATTCTTCCAATGTCACTATGCAGCACTATGAAGAAGCCATGCACTGGTTTTTGTGTGTGTGTGAACACACTTCCCTAGGCCCTGCTCCTATCCTTCTAAAACTTGTCAGATATCTTGTCACAGGAAACACTTACAATGTTTGCTTTTTTCCATATAAATTGGCCAAAAACAGCTGTGAAGTGAAGAGGAAGAGGAGACCAATTATCCACCAATCCCAGTTGGACAACCCTTCTTTCTCCAAACAAACTGGTGAAATTCTTCTTTGGTAGGTTTCTTATGTAGGGACAAGTCTACAATAAGTGGCTTGTAATTTTCAGAACACTGGCCCATGAGAAATATAGGAGGAGAGATGCATCCTCTTTTGTAGAGCCATACTTGAAACCCTTAAAATGCTCCGGTGCAAATGCCCATGAGACTATAATTCCTAAATTTGGTAGGCTTGATCCTCTCAGGGCGGCAACTATCTCTTAAATCTTCATCCAATTCTATCCAGAAATAATAATTTTAAAAAGTTCTAGGCAGCTCACATTTATTTAAAAACAAAAACAAAATGTGTAGCACAAAACTCATGCACTTTTTAAGCATTAGATAGGCCTACTGCCCTCCCAAGAGAACTACCAGGCTTAGGACTGTGTTCTGATTCTGAGCAAGAGAAAAATGCTAATGCTGTTTTTTATTTCCCATGTTAGTGAGGGGAAAGCAGGAAGCAGGATTTTTTGATCCTCCATTCTAGTTGGTCCCAAGTCAAAATGAAACAACAAGTTGGTCTGAGAAGAAGCATTTGTTCCCTAAAGTTCTGAATTGGGGTCTGTTGCACTCCTCTGCTAAAGACCCAAAAGTGGGGTTTGCAGAACAGCCACTGCAGAAATTGTGAAAATCCTGTGTTCCTAATGCTTTATCAGCTGTTCTAAAGTTAAGCTGACACCTGCTTGCAGGGATAGTTCCTGTCTGCCCAGGTTGTCCACATTAGAGCCTCCTGAACAGATGTGAGTCAGAGTAGCTAGAAAGCACTGCTGAAGGCACCTTTCTTCTGAGCAGGCAAATGCAGAAGGTCAGGCTCCTGGCATTTTTCTGCTGTAGCTGGAAGCTTCATGTTCAATGCTTATCACAAGTGCTAAAGCTGCATGTTCATCTTTCCTTCTGTGGCTGCAGAGTGCTTTAATTGCAATGGAGAGGAACCTGTGGCCTTTCTAACTCTGCTGGACCTCAAGTCCCATCATCCCTGAAGATTGGCCATTACTAGCTGAATGGACATTGGAATTCAACAACATCTGGAAGGCCACCTGTTTCCCCATCCCTGGCCTAAGCATGCATGCAGTGAACTCCATTGCCTAATTCAGGTGTGCGGAGAGGCATTTCCACTATGGCACTCATCAGAGAGGGCCATTCTGGGAAGAGAAGAGCCACTGCTTTCCATTCAAGTAAAAAACACTGATCTCCCAGCATTCTGGTTCAGATGGAGGGCCTCCATGGACACAGGAGGCTCTCCTCCTCATGCAATCCCCATCCATGAGCTGAGAGTGGCAAACATAAACTATGTGTGGACTAATACAGCTGTCATATGCTAAGAGCATCACCATTTCTCTGAATGCCTCTAGGTTGGAAACAAGAGCATCTCTCAATGCTGGGTGAAAAGTATGTCTTAAGACTGCACCGGGATATCCTTTGTATTTCAGTTCGTGCATTCATCCAGTTCCTTGTGATCAAAACTGGGTGTGTACATGTGCATTCCAATCATCTGTATATACAGAAGAGTCCATATGTTTGAGATAGTGCTGGGTTTATTTTTAAAAAGAATGCACAGCTGTTGGTTTCTTCCTAGAAACATCTGCATTCTGTAATGTCTTTGATTTGCATTTTTTGGTTCCTAAGTCCCTGACACTAATCTTAATTAGATGCATAAATGCTGAGAATTAAGTATAAATGCAGTCCACTAAATAGTACCTGATTCACTGAATTCTAAGAATTATTGGTTTTGGGAAGGTTGTTATACATTCATTGAACCGACTACACTATACAGATTGGGTTTTTAGAAGATGTGTGGAGATTCTATTAAAGACAATCAAAGTTAAGCTGGCACAGAATTTATAAATCAACTACAGAAAACATCACAACCTTATACTAAGAGAGAATTCTCATGCTTCCATATACTCAATTTTTTTAATACAAGGAAATCAAGAGTTTTAGGATTTGAAAGAATAATGCCTGTTCCTTGCCTGTGTCCCGCAATGGGTAATAGCTCCAGTCTTGCAGAGGGGCATCCTTAACAGTTTGGGCTAAAACCTGGAGTGGAGACACTGCCCCAGACATCCTGGAGCATCCAAGTTTCACTGTATCTGTCTGCAAGGGGCAACACCAGAGAACCTATGTGAAAAGCAGGGACCTTGAATAAATGCAGAGAGCCTGTGACTGTGATAGGCCTTTTTGTAAGCTATGCCTAATGCAGTGGAGCCTGCAGGCATGCTCCTATTCCAACTCTGTGTGGTTGGTTCCCTGGCAAGCACTTCTGGTCTAGTGTGGCTGAGCAGCAAACAATGTATTAGGGGGCTAGCTATGCAAGGAGAAAAATGACCTTGTTTTTACCCCCTCCCCATCCCCAACAAGAAGGCCCCAGGTCTTGCAAATGTATACAGCAATTGAAAGAACCAATAAGGAAAGCAGGCTGAGCAGAAGGCTCTCCAGAGTTGTGGCTCTCCAGATGTTTTGCCCTAAAGTCTAGCTAGCACAGCTACCCCTGGGGTGGATTGATAGCCCTGCCTGATAATGCATACAAAAGTTTTTCAGGCACAGACAGGAGCATGAGGGACTCCAGAGTTCTCTTCTGAAAGTCACTCTGTGGAAAGGCTAAATAAGGTTATGATTGTCTGAAGTTTGTTTATGGATGGATATTTTGATAAATTGCTTGTGCATTTCTTTTATTGACCAGAAGGGTTGTCTGGCAGTTTCTAAGATGTATGATAAGCAATTGACTCAGGAGTTTCACAGTAATGTAAATGCTACAAATTTCGTTCACTAATCTTGGGATCAAACTCGTTTTCATAGATAATAGATATCTTGAATTAAATAACATGAATCAGCCTTAGGCAGTATATTTTTGTGCAGAGTAGCAAAAGAGCATAGCACAAGACTTTCAAACTCTTATTGATATCATATTAGCATCCTCCTGACTAAAAGTGTGTTGTGTTGTGTGTTTATTTATTTATTTTTGTTTCTTTTGGGTGCAATCAGGTAAACCTGGAGAAGGGATGGGAGAGAAATTTGTTCTGCCTAAAAGTTTGTGTAAACTTATCACATTTGCATCCACCAAACCAATGAAGAAAAGAGCACAGAGTTGCACCCCGAAATGTGCACTTTCCACGTATAGTATACATACATCCACATATAATACAGTGCTCCTGTTCTCCAATCCAAAAGTAAAAATGTTATCATTGTTACATTACGTATACAAAAATAGACATATCAAGGAAAAGTGCAAAGACAAATCCACACTGAAGACAGAAGTACAGGCAAAAAAGTGCACACTTGTGAAAGTGACACCAAGGAATACACTCTGCCAAAACAGGATGGAGAATATTGAGCAACTCCTTTTGTACAACATCACAGTGAGACTGAAGAAGGTAAAGATAGTGCTAAGCTTGGAAGGTGAGGTGAGGTGAGGTGAGCACTTCTGAGCCTCATATATGCATTTGGTGAAGGAGTCATTTCCACTCTTCTCAAGAATAATTTCCTTTACGAACCTGGTCCCTGTCCTTCTGTTACTGCTTAAAGGGAAAGAAAAGGGGCATGAGAATGGAGGGAAGTGCATTTTCCTGGCTTCCTTAGCAGCATCAAGCCTTTGTTCTGCGGAGAGGTGAGGGAAACCAAATTCCTTCCATTCCTCCTTGATTCATTATTCAATTAGAGCACAATCATATTGGGATGCCCATAAGATCCTGGACTCAAAGGATTACGGACATCCAGTGCAGAGCAGGAGAAATGACAGAAGTAATCTTCACCTCCTTATCTTCCCACCTTGCATTTTGTGGTTAGATGTGCTTTTTTCCTCAAATCCTTGCCTCTTTAGCCTTGTCCCCTCCACATCTCCCAAATACTCCCTTGAACCCATCAAAGCCACTCCCTCAGCCTGAGAAAGAAGCCAGAGTGGTTCTTTCTGGGCTTCCTTCCTTCTTCATAGAACCGGTCAACTTCAGCCTCTTCAGCATCAGTGGTTGGGGCATAGACTTGGACTATTGTGATATTGAATGGCTTGCCTTGGATTCGAACTGAGACCATTCTGTCATTTTGGAGATTGCATCCCAGTACTGCTTTTCCTACTCTTTTATTGACTATGAAGGCTACTCCATTTCTTCTGAGGGATTCTTGCCTGCAGTAGTATACCTGATCGTCATGTGAATTAAATTCACCCATTCCTGTCCATTTTAGTTCACTGATTCCCAAAATGTCGATGTTCAGTCTTGTCATCTCTTGTTTGACCACGTCCAGCCTATGTTGATTCATAGATCTCACATTCCAGGTTCCTATGCTGTAATGTTCTTCACAGCTTTGGACTTTCCTTTCACCACCAGATACATCTACAACTGAGTGTCCTTTCAGCTTTGACCCAGTGGCTTCATTCTTTCTGGCACTACTAGTACTAGCCCTCTGCTCTTCCCCAGTAGCTCATTGGACACCTTCCGACCTGAGGGGCTCATCTTCTAGCGTCATATCTCTTTGCCTGTTGGTACTGTCCATGGGGTTTTCATAGCAAGGGTACTGGAGTGCGTTGCCATTTCCTTCTCCAGTGGGTCAGCTTTTGTCAGAGCTCTCTGCTATGACCTGTCTGTCTTGGGTGGCCCTGCATGGCATAGCTCACAGCTTCATTGAGCTAAGCAAACCCCTTCACTATGGCGAGGCAGTGATCCATGAAGGGGTCTCTTCAGCTACAGAGCTGGAAATCTGAACTATCCTATGTCCCCAGTCAAAGTTTAAGGGTAAGGTTTGTTCCCTCCTTCCTTCCAGAATATTCCATTCACTGACTAGGATGCATGCCTACCTGAGAATAGGCAAGACTTACTGACACGTGAACATGCACAAAAGTATACTCTAAATTTCTTTAACTGGGTGACAACTTTGTAGTTTGGTAGAAAGAAAATGGACTCCTACCACACATTCCTTAGCTGTTCTCAGGCTCTTTGTCCTTAGTCCCCTCCTACCTTTGAATCTATGGAGACATGCACTTCATATGCTAGGCTACACAGGGAATAATCACCTGGAACTCAGGGACTCTTTAAAATGTACATGGTTCCCCAGGCAAGCAATTGCAGTAATGGTATGGAGTATATAGTTCTGGGTCTCTGGGTGTATGGGTCTATGCAAACACTCTACTCAGTTTCCATCAAAATAACATGGCCAAATCTGTGTGTACTGCATCCTAAGTCTTGTTGCCGCTGTCCTTGGAGAGGTGATTAGGAGACTATCCACATGGGAGATGCTGGAGTATTTGGGAGGAAAACTGTCTCAAAATACACAACATGTAGCTAGTTCAGTAACTCCAAAAACTGATCTTGGTTTTATTTACTAGTAAACTTGCATTCAGGAGAAGGAATATCCCATCCACAAAGAGCCCTCTGTTCACGTGGAAAACTGGCAAGCTAGGAGAAATGATTCTTCTTCTGCTTAAATGCTGACTTCTATATGCAAGAGTTTTTTTTTTTGATGGAGCACGTTTCCAAGTCTAGTTTTATAGGTGGTGTTACTGAGCTTTCAGCTCATAGATTGTGCCACATTATGGTTGTGACATGCAACAATTTCTCTGTGATGTAGCGCAGTGATGTAGATACGCATCATGCATGGCTTTGACAGGCCATGTCCAAGTCATAATGGCAGAGCTCTTTTATGTAGGGTTGGGGTGAAGTTAGTTCAGTTCACATCTCAATGTGAGATCACCTAATTGTACAACAGAAAACCACTAAGCAAAGAGAAATTCAATCATGCTTCCAAATTTGCAGTTGTCTTCATATTGGAATGGAGTTCTCCAATTGAAACACACATACACGTATGTATATGTTAGAGATCATAATATTTAAAAATTAATTCTGTTGGGGAAATTGCTAACAACCTCCCCTGTATATTGGACAAAAGACCCCAGTGCTTGGATTAGGAAAAATATGCAGAAAAAAGCTGGTGAATTTTTGTGTGGACTTAAAAAAAAATCGCACGGTTTGAAATGATCTAAATTTATATTTAGGGACATGCTCAAAGTGTGGGATAAACTGAACTCAAGATCGGAAAAATGAGAAACTGGGAAAAAATGGAATTGTCATATCCAGCCTTCCCTAATTCCACTTCAGGATGTGTGCCAATGCTTTGGAAGCATTGCTGAAGCCATCTATGGGACAGAATGAAGCCTTCACAAGATTCAGTCTCCCTGCACAGAGAAGTCTGCTGATGAATAATGCATTGCCATTCCATGGGCTTAGTCTTGCTGATAGAATCTACCCGATGATTAATTATCTCCCCTCAGGCCAGTGTTTTTCCCTACATCCTAGCCCTGTCACTGGTAGCAGATTCTGGCGAATCCCACTACAGATTAGAACATGAGATAATACATCAGAATTTCAGAAATATGTCCTCTCCTGTGGTGATGTCCTTCAGATTGTGTATGTTGCTGAGTTTTAGTGAGAAGTTGATTGTTTCCTTAATACTTTGGTTAAACATAGTTTCAGCGGGGTCAGTTTTGAGAAACATCAGGTGACACTGATGGGGCAGTTACTATAATGGCTTTTGCTGCTATTGGTACCTTCTTAAAAAAAAGTCATCAGAAGTGGAAGAATATTAAAAGAAAACCTTAGATAAACCCACATGCATAACTGTTGAACGACTGAACTGACTCCACTGGCCAGTCTGTTTGAAAGACAAGAACGTCTGGCTTGTGCAGTTTTGTTTCTGTTGGCCCATTCATTGACCAGGGTTTCTTCCCAGACAGCAGGGTTCAGTTTTGGCTGTGCTGTTTTGCTATTACTTTGGTCGCTTCTGTCAGGTTGAATCCAGAAACTGGTACCAGGAGATTAGTGTTCAACTCCACAGCCATTGACCTGTGGTGCCCCCACAGTTCCATTGTGTCTCCCATGTCATTTAATATGCATGACATGCTGAGAGAGAGCCTATGGAGCTTTGGGATAAGGTGCCACCAGTATGCTGATGGGACCCATCTCTATCGATCTTTGTCACCAAGGGTGCAGTGGAAACCCTTAAAAGTTGCCTTAGCTCGAAAATTGACTGGATAAAAATGAAGACGCTGGTGTTTAATGCAGCTAAAATTGAGGTGCCGATCAGCAGAAAACCTGCTCTGATTATAGGCATTCAACCTGTTCTGGGAGGGGTGAAGGAACCAGCTTGGGAAAGCTCATGGATCCTACCCTCTTCTTGGTATTTCAGATAGCAGGGGCAGCAAGAAGCCATTCACACAATTACAGATGGCCTGCCATTTGATGCTCTTGCTGAGTCTATCTGATGTGGCAGTTGGTATCCATGTCTTGGCTACATTATGCTTAGACTACTGCAATGTGCTGTACTTGGAGCTACCCTTGAAGTGTACCTGGAAACTATAACTGGTGCATGGTACTGAGACCATAGTACATTTATCTTGAAGGATCTCCACTGGTTGCTGGTTGCTTTCCATGATCAATGTGATGTTAATCTAAAAGACCAGATGTTATCCAACCAGCCCAAGCATTAAGATCATTAGGAGAGGCCCTTCTGGGGGCATCATTAACTAGAGAGTCTTGTTTCTTTCTATGCATGAAAGGGCTTTCTGTTGTATCATTCCCAAACTCTGGAATGCACTTCTTAAGTAAAGTGATCAACTCAAACTTTCCTGGCTTTTAGATAGGTTATTAATATACCTCTTACTAAACCAAGCCTTTTAGATGATGTCATTGTTCACTGTTCTATTGTTTTACTGTTCCTAATGTTCTTATTCAACTGCAGCCTGGATCCATTCGGTTCTATATTCAGGCTGATGGCTCCCTGGTTTCTCTCAGAAGCAGGGCTAAGGTAGCAAACCCTTCCAGACAGTTAAGCTCTGCCCAGAGAGATGATTCTGAGCTCAGTTTTTAACAATGCTTTATAGAGGCAGTGCAGACAATCTCTTGGGAATGAAAGAGGCAGTTTTCTTGGCATGCATTTCAGGGCCAGGGTGACATGAACTCTTTGGATGGGGTGGGGGGGGGGAGGCTTGGGAAAGGAGGCCTCCAGACACAGAGATGGCAGAGGAGGAAGAGCTTATCTCAAGGCTGCCAGCTCCAGGTGCTCAGGCAGACCCTGAGAACAGGCAGGGTCTGCAAATACCAGGAGGGGGCAAGGGAGAGGAGCCTGCTACAATCCTCAGCCCCATGACGCGGCCTCTGAAGAGACGGGCTAGTCAACTAGAGGGGCTGTGTACAGCTTGGAGGTTTGCCCATCTTCAGAAGGACACTCCCAGAGGTGTGGCATCCAGGATAGTTTGCTGGAGGTATCTTGGAAATAAGGAGTTTTTGTCAGATTGTCCCATTGTTTGGAAAGAGAGAAGAGGGGAAACCAGCTCCTGACCCCAATCTGCTGTATCCTTTCCACCCCACCCACACCTGCTGCCCCAGTCCCTGCTGTCTCTTTCTAAAACATTTACCTATTCTGAAAATGGTAATGAAATAATCCCTGCTCATCTAATTGAAGGGTGCAAGCTTCACAAGGGAATAAAGTTTGAGCTTCTCTCTGCAGGCTCATAAAAAGGCAGGATTTGTGTAAACTATTTTGGCCAGATACTTATCAGTTCCTTCCTTCTTGATAACCTCCACTGGAAAACATAAGCCTACAACAAAATCTTGGGAAACCCAGAGGGAGGCAACAGCTCAGTTAGTGATTAGCCATTGGCTTTTCCTAGGAACATCAGCAGCATAAGTATGGGTTGAAACGACCGCCCATTGCAAAGGCTGGCTTTCTGGTGTGGCTGATTAACACCTCAGAACCATATCAAACTACTTCCTACCCTGACTTAATTTTTGATTGAACAATAGAAATATGTCCACTGCTTCCCTTGCCACCAGACTGCTTTCCACTCCAGTCTGTCTCCTATTAAAAACTCCAGGTGAAGTTTTAAAATGGTGCACTCTATAATTCATAACATGCTCGGCTGTAAATAATTTAAGGCCTGAGGTGTTTGGAAAAATACAATAAGTGTAAGCATATTCTGTGGTATCATTTCTGGAAAGGAAATAAGTTGGAGTACATTTTGTAGGTAAGATAAAACCACAAGTACTGTTGTTTAATTCCCAAAGCAAAATACAAAAGTATTTCTGCAAACATCATGACACCGCTAAAGTAGTAATTACTCTCCCTTTCACAGATGAAGCCATCTTAGTTATTGCAAGGGTGGCATTCACCTTGCATCAATCCCCCCCCCCCAATCCCATTCAGCTCTTCAAAAGTATTCTTAGGGTTGAGCAGTAAAGATAGGTCTGAAGGTTTGTTCAGAATATGGTCCCTGTACATCTTTTAAATGGAGTTGTGCCTCTTGTTGGTCAACTTTTGTATTCTTGGGGGACACTCAGTTCACCAGATAATTTCCCACACAGACTGGAAGCATTTCCCAGAACAAAGCAACATTCTCACAAACATCCAGGCTTGCTAATAAAGTTGCTGCCATCTTCCTGTCAGCAAAGGTGTTGCAGTTCCGGAGTGTACACAACCATTTCAACGCTAGAACATTCCTTACAGGAAGATGTCACATTTAGGTGTGGGATATCTCTATTGCATAACATGCCCCCTAAAGTGTCCTATTTTCCCTGGGGGCAATGCTGCCACATCTAGATTTAAATTTGTCTGAGTCTCAAGATCATATACAGTCATCCATTTCTCTAAAGAGAGAGCATCTGGGGAATGTTCTAGAATGATTAAACGCTGCAGGAGGTTAAACTCACTATTTTCTTAAATGTGGAGACCTTTTGTGATATTTTATGATTGATGGGCAAGGATGTGCAATTATATTTGAGGTATTTTTATTTCTCTTGTAAGGGATTGGAATGAATATTGTGGTTCCTCTTTTATTGACTCTTTGATATATTCATTTTTCCCTTGATATATTTCCCCTCTTTTGGGATGTATCCTATTTAGAGCAAACCCACTGAAATGATTGGGACTTAGGTTAGACTAACATCAGGTACAAGCCATTGTAAAGTTTGCACCTTTCTGTAGGAAGGGGGAAAATTGAGACATTAGAGACTATTCAGAGAGCTTTGGTTGTGGGGCAATATCATCCCCACCACCACCATCACCACCATCATCATTATCAGGAGCAGCAGCAGCAGAAGTTAAATAAAATAACTCTGTGAGCCCTACTTGGCCAATGGGTCACCAGTTGAGTGCCCAGTGTTTAGCCTGGTCTTCCTTAGATGAGAAGACATGTACAAGGTTGCTGCATGGGGATGATGACAGCCCTACAAAGGCAACACTGGTCAGGCCCTTGCTTGGAGAGATGGCTTATTCCTTGAAAAGGCAGGAAATCCAGCTTTTGCTATGCATTTTTACCCTGTTCCTCAGTCATCCACTTTGCCCACCAACCTTTTCCCCACCTGCTTCAAGTAAAACCAAAATTCAGGAGCAAAAGTCAGGGACCATCCAAGATTATTAAATAACTTGGATGGGAGACACGGGTCCTATAGCTTCTCAACAAAAAAAATGTCCTTCTTTAAAGGGACATAAGGGAAGGCATATAAAAGTTTTAAATAAATAAATAAATAAATAAATAAATAAAAGAAGTTATGATCTTGAAGGATCTTGAAATTATGACCTTGATTCAGAAGTCTTATATGGCCCTTCTTTCTTCCGACCTAAAATCACATTGTTCGGCTAGTGAACTTAATTAATATTTTGCATGATGCTTCTCATCAGTAATTCTTGCTGTGTGTAATAACAGTCATATTACAAGTTTGCTGTCAAACAGCACTTCTGTTGGAGTGCCAAGCACATTTGTTTTTCCATGGCAGAAAGGGGCCAGCCCCTCCTCTCCCAGGCACTGGGCCAGGGGCATCCTATGGAGACCTGAAACAGTTCATGTATAGTCTCTCTCTCATCTGCCAAATGCATTATTTCATTTACATAAATTGTCCGGGCTCCAAAACACACCTATTCAGCTCAGGCCCAAATGACCTGAAAAAGAAAATAGCTGGACTTGCTCACCCGAAATCCATCTGCATTCACAGCCTAGTCTCTTTTCTGCAGGGACAGCCCTATCATTAGGCAGAGGGAGGCAACTGCTGCAGAGAGAAGATGCTGAGGGGAAGGAGCAGAGAGAGCCTGCCTAGACCCTTTAAGCTGAGAGCTTGCCCTCAGGTGTGGGAGGATGGCACACAGTCTCCAGTGCTGAAGGGACATTCAAGGACCAGCTGAGTTGGCTTTTGTATATAGAATGAGGAAGGTGCAGCAAGATGTGCTGGCCTGTCCCTGCCCTTCTGCTTAGCCAGCTGAGGCCTGGCTCTTGGCTAATCAAACACTAGAATGTGTGCAAAGGAGAGGTCCATTTAGCAGGCCAACAGAAACAGGCAAGCATGGTTTTACAAGGCACACAGAGGTTTTAGAAGGCATGGGGAGGTTTTTGTAAAGCAAGGTCTGAGGCACAGCCAGGATCAAAAGCCAGGGGATCAATCAGGTAAAAACTCAGCCCCCAAGCAGAATCAAAGAGCAGTTCAGAGGTCAGTCATAAGGTAGTCTGAGCACACAGCTCGGTCAAGGAGAAAGCAGGCTATGACTGAAATGCACGCATTGCTTCTATCCACTTTCAAACTGCCCATGAGAGCTGATAAAGGTGGAGCTACTGGAGTTCCACCCGATGCTCAGCTTCATAGAAATTTAGGTGATCCTGAGGAATAGGATGATAACAGATGGGGAATGAAGAAGGGATTCTTCCCCACAAAATGAGGCAGGGTTATCCTCTAGGAGAAGAAATCTCCTGAACCCAAGAACTGCAGTATCAGAATGTCGTCGTTTGCATTTGGGAATGGCCTGGCACATCTTTACCTTACATAACCTTCAGCATAGCACTTTTCAGTGGAGTTGCTTCATGCATCCTTTGGAAAAACAAGAAGCATTAAGTAATATTGTAGTGCAAGTGCATGAACCAGCTCCAAGCCATGAAATCTCGAAGGACCAAAATGCCAATCCTGCACACTGATTGGATGCTAATATCCCATTGAAGTAAATGAGCACCTAACTGGGAACAGTCTACAGGCAAAAAGGTCACCTTGTGCAATTGTATTTCACCAGCCATCACCCTCCAAATCTGCTCACATAATCACGGGTGTCCCACAAACGGAACATGACAGAAAGTTGCTTAGCTCAAGATGAGATGCAGAGGGGAAAATCCAAGAGGCTTGAGCTCATTGAGGTTCTTCAAGTTCCACATAAAAGCAGGATGATGATGATGATGATGATTAGAACATTTCTATGCCGCCCCTTACAACATGATCTACCTCATTCCCATTTCTTTTGTCATTGTTGGCATGGAACGGGTATGCATTTGGGGGCACTTTGTCTTTTAACTCAAATGTGTATGTTTCCCCACTGACAAAAGCATGAAAAGGCCTTTAAGAAAAGGAAAGACAATGTTTATTTTTAAAAGTGTGCATTGTTCTAATGGAAACATTTTTTTTAAATGTGATTGCAAGCTCAAGAATTTACAAGTGTGCATTTGCATTCATGCTTGTGAACAGGGAATAAACATGACAAGTTCTGATGTGTAATGAACGAAAACAGAATTCATATTCATCCTTTCTGTGACACACAAGCTTAGTAGATAAGAAGGAAGAAGTGTATTTTAATTTTTAACCAAGGTTGCTAGCCAATCGAACTAGAGAAATCCATTTCCTTTGAGCATGAACAAACCCAATTTTGCTGAGGTGGAAGGCCCAGCATGGCAGAGGCTTGGTCTGTGGTTGGTGTCAGTTGTGAGTACATGGCTGGGATTAGCCTCAAATAGTACTTCATGATGGAGTGGCATCCAATCTGAGGCCAGAAGCAGGAGCTCAGAAAGGCTCTTGCTTTCTTGTTGGTTTCTTCAACCAGTGGCCCATCCATGTTGCCTAACACACTGTCCTTGGAACAGATGTGAGTTTTAACACCTGCACAATACAGGGGTAAGAGGATGAATTTCCGCAGCAAGAGTATATTACTCCTTGTTATAATGAAAAGTATTGGGTGGAGAGGGGTTGACCTTGCATGGACAAGTAAACTTCACAGGTTTGACAAAGTTTTCATTTCTGGTGGAGATAAATCTACTAGAACTCTTATTTTGACATTGACCGACACAGTTTTTTAAAATTCCTTTTGGAGATGCAGCTAAGTGGACGGTCATGATTTTTAATTTTTTTATAGATATATCCTGCCTTTTTCCTACAAAGGGCTCAAGGCAGCTTACATCATTCTCCTCCTCCATCTAATCCCCACAACAACAACCCTGTGAGGTATGTTGGGATGAGAGTCTGTGACAGGTCCAGTCACCCAGTTGGCTCCATGGCTGATTGGGGACTAGAACCCATATGCCTCAAAACAGAGTTCTACACCCCTTATAAGGGTTGTATCCAATGCTGTCATTGTGCTGGTAGAAGAAGATTCATTAGTAGAACCAGAAGCTGGGTGATTTTCCTCTTTCTTCTTCAGGCTTCCCACATTATAGACTCATAAAATTGGAAGGGGCCTATAAGGCCATCAGGTCTGACTCCCTGCTGAGTGAAGGAATTCTTCTCAAGATCTGCTTAGGTGGCAGTTTGGAAAACCGCTGCAACAGCTTTGTTGGTGGCATGGAGGACCATGTGGAATAGAGTGGAGAATAAATCCTGTCGCGCTAGGGAAATGTTGGATTTAACCCATTATTGAGGGTGGGAGAAGTCGCCATCTCAAAGGAAAGGAGTGGGGAACTCCACTGTGTAGATACAAATCTTTTAGTCAGTCCAAAGTAGCTCACAGTTAGGGGATACAGACTGAAAGCAAATGTCCAATACTCCCACTGAGATGGATTTCCAGGCCTCTGGTGGCCTCTCAGTGGAATAAAGCTGGAAAGTTATACAAGCCTTAGTAAAAGATTGGCTGAGGGGAGGAGTGAAAGTCAGACAAAGCTAGAAAGCTTCTAAAATCAGGCAATGGAAAGGGCAGACAATAGGATGTAAAAGAAAAGTGTTATTTCTCAGAGTAGCCCAGTGTGTTTCGGCCCTTTACAACATATTTCTGGATCTTCTTCAGAGATTTAACATTTTGAAGGTACCTTGCTGAGATTGCTGAAACATGTATATGACAAGATCAGTCAGAAACCAGTTATAGGATTTAATTTTGGAGACAAATTTTTCAGGGATCCCTGCAGCAGCATTGAAAAGGTTTAGCCCCTGAAGAGGGCCTAGAATCCTATAATGCAGGGCAGATATGCATTGGAATAGTCTGAGAGATAAAACTTAAAAAAAAAACACCCTTGAACTTTCTCTCTCCTACTTCCTGAAGGAAGGAGTCCCCAGAAATGGTGACAACTGAATGGGTGGGAGAAAGGATTTTTTTTTGTCACAGACTTGTTATATCACAGCTAGTTTATACATTCCTCAAAATCATCTGATCATGCTTTTCCTAGACTGACTCACTTAACATAGAAAGCAGGAATTTGCATGCCTGAAGAAAAGCTTCCATTTTAAAAACAGCAATCCTGCACACCCAAATGAGCATGTCAAGCAGGGTTTGGACATGGTATACCTATCCATCAAGCTAGCACGTCGAGTCACCTTTGCTAAGCTGGAAAGGTATGGGTCTACAGATGGAAGGGTGACCACAAGAGGAAGTAAAGTGGAGTGTTGGACTTATAGGCCCCTTTCAACTATACTTCTCTTCTCCTTGCCTCCTTCTCCTCTCCTCCTACTGTTTGTATTATTATTATTATTATTATTATTATTATTATTATTATTATTATTATTATGTGAGCCGCCCCGAGACTTTGTTGCAATGGGGGCGGCATAGAAATGTTTTAAATAAATAAATAAATAAATATTAGTAGTAGTAGCAGCAACAGCAGCAGCAGCATTAATTGTATTTCTATATTGCCCCGTAGTTGAAACTGTCTTGTCAGTTTACAACAATGTACAAAACAAAACAATAAAGTACAATGCCTATAGCATAACGACAACAATGTTAAAATTAATTTGAAAATAATTTAAAATAGCTAAAAATAAAGGAGAAAACAGACATTGCAAAGGAAAAGACTCACCTGGATAATTTCCTCAGGCCCCTGGATAACCATAGAATTCTTTAAAGACTTCCACATAAAAGGCTGTCTTGACCTGGTGCTGAAAATACAAAAAGCTTGGAACCAAGTGGGCTGCAGCAAGGAGGTTGTTCCAAAGGGTGGGAGGGGGGTGTCCCCAGAAAAGGACTTGCCCCTTGTTGCCACCCTCCTAGCTTCCTGTGGAGTTGGCAGCTGAGGAAGCCCCCAGAGGTTGAGTGTAGTGTCTGAGAGATCACAGTTGGGAGAGGTGCTACTAACAGGTATTGTGGTCCTAAGTTGTGAAGAGCTTTATAAGTTAAAATAAGCCCAGATTTAAAGGCAGAGAGCATATTAAAGATGAAATCCAATGCACGGATACCATGGAGTAACTCCCAGTGAGTTACTGGACACACTTCCAAGTAAACATGCTTGGATGGTATTATAAAGCAGGCAAATATTTTGCCCTTAAAACCATATGCTGTAAGCACAGTCATACATTTTAAGGCAGGCCTTCTACCGCTCAACCCCTGGCTTGACCCTTTGTCTTGCAACCATGGATCATTGGAGATTTCCCCAGTTCCCCCCTTCTGAAAGGTAGAAGTTCCTCTCCTAAGGTTTAAATAGTGCCAACATACCAAAATATGGTGGCATCTTTGGCATTTTGCTTACAACCCTTTTGCCTTCAGCCCTGTCCCAATTGGAAATTGGCCCCCACATCTCCAAAATGGGATTTGGCCATTGGGGTGAACAAAGTTCTAAATTCATGCTTTAAATGTAGCTTCAACACCTGATTCTCTTGATTAACTAACCCTTAGATTAGGAACCTTTTGATGGCAAAGACTCATTCCCTTCTCTTTATGAAATCTGTGAGTCCTGCAGTGGAATGATTTGTACATCTGTACTAAGGAATAAACTGTAGCACATCCCTGTACCAAAGACCATTCACTTTCGTGCTCTACAGCAGAAAGATGAAGGCAACTTCAATCATTTTGTTAAACAGGAAAAAGAGGAGGAGAAATAAAACAATATATCATATTCTGCTTTGTCCTATGTTGCGTTTCCCCTTCATGGATCACTGCCTTGCCATGATGAAAGGTTTTGAGTGGCACAATGAAGCTATGAGCTATGGTATTCTCTCTGTCAGTCTGCAGTCCCCCTGGCTTCCCACACTTCAGCTCAAGCCCAAGGCATCACGGAGTCACTCAGATTCTGACATTCTCAGATCAGAAAGCCCGGACAGCTGGGTAGGCTGCAGCGAGAAGGAGAGCTATGTAACTCGAAGAGCACACACATTCAGCCACCTCACAAAAATATGGTAAAACACCACCCAAGACATTCAGAAGACATTTTACAGTGCTCTAGCCTTGCCGTGGTGAAGGGACTTGCGTAGCTCAATGAAGCTATGAGCCATGCCATGCAGGGGCACCCAAGGTGAACAGGTCATAGCAGAGAACTCTGACAAAAGGTGATCCACTGGAGAAGGAAATGGCAACCCACTCTAGTACCCTTGCTATGAAAACCCCATGGACAGTACCAAAGGGCAAAGAGATATGACGCTAGAAGATGAGCCCCTCAGGTCGGAAGGTGTCCAATGAGCTACTGGGGAAGAGCAGAGGGCTAGTACTAGTAGTGCCAGAAAGAATGAAACCACTGGGTCAAAGCTGAAAGGACGCTCAGTTGCAGATGTATCTGGTGGTGAAAGGAAAGTCCGAAGCTGTAAAGAACATTACAGCATAGGAACCTGGAATGTGAGATCTATGAATCAACATAGGCTGGACATGGTCAATCATGAGGTGACAAGATTGAACATTGACATCTTGGGAATCAGTGAACTAAAATGGACAGGAATAGGTGAATTTAATTCAGATGACCATCAGGCATACTACTGTGGGCAAGAAAGTAGTGGACTTAGGAAATGCCAGTCTTCTGTGGTAATCTGCAAGTCAGAATTCTGGAAATATGAACATCTCTGCCACAGCATATGGTTTTATCAGGGTTCTCCTACCTCAGTGCTTTGGGAGAGGGATGGTGCAACCCCACAATCATTTGCTTGCCCAGTGTCCAATCTGTCAAAAATCTCCCATCCTCCTACTGTGTCTCCACTTGCAGTCACACTGCAGATCATTTCAGAGTGAGCACTGGGAAGGCAGGCAGCATCTCTGAAGGGTACCTAGAGTGGCTCATTGGAGATCCAGCCAGGCTGGCATGTCTGGCTCTGAGGAGTCCTTCCTCAGGCAAAGCACTGTGTGAGGGTTGTCCCCAGAGTTTGCCCATACTGGGAGATCGATGCAGTGGTGAAGGGTGGGCAGGAAGAACAGGATGGGGCATGATGGCAGCAGCGGCAGGGCAGGGCAGCGTGGGCATCTCCTCCCACCTTAGGTGGCAAGAGAGTTTTTCCACCACTGAGGGACAATCTATCTTCCCAATGGTTCCCCAGGAAATATGTCAGTGGGGCACAGCTTAGAAGGGTTAGAAGGTGTCCTAGAGGCATCTTTCACCAAAACAGCCCTCAAGGATATCTGGAAAAGATTTCTCTGGTGCGTTTTCACCTGTCACATAGAACAAGCGTCTGGTGAGGAAAAGATAGGTCAGATGCCTCTTTCCTTTTTAAGGCACAGCTAGGGAAATGCAGAAACCATCCTCATCAGTCACCCCACCCCAATGGATTAAAAACCTGTTTCAGTTTACCTTTTGACATTTACAGTTTATTAGCTGCTATATGCAAATGAGGCCAAGCTGATTACTTGGCATTCTGTCTACTTTGCAACATTTAGGATGTAACCTGTAGCAATGCGGGAGGCATTGCTATTAGTGGAAAGCTTGAATATAGCAGCTAATGAATTTGCAAAACCCATTTTTGTTTGGCTCTGTATGATTTGAAAGGCCTTTATACTTCTACTTGTGATGCATTTTTAGTTGCAGGCATGTACAAAGGAGTTTCAATTTTTAATTCTGATCATATATGTACGCATAATTCCTTCAATACGGTTTCCACGTTGCTTCCATAAAAATAAAAAAAGACTTTCAGGTAGGGTGGCAAGAGTGACAGCTGCATTTATGCCTATACCTTGCATACTGCTTCTGTGGGATGATGGAATTCTCCCTACAATCTGGAACTAGTGAAAGTGGGAAAGGAAGGAGGGATGAGCACTCATATTGCCTAAATGCACATGGGAACCCAAGATAGAGGGAACTGGGCATGTTCAGCCTGGAGAAGAGAAGACTGAGGGGGACATGATATCCCTCTATAAGTACCTCAAAGGCTGTCACAAAGAGGAAGGTCAAGGTCTCTTCTTGCTAATGCCAGAATGTAGGACACGGAATAGTCAATTCAAGTTGCAGCAACCCAGATTCAGGCTGGACATCAGAAAAAGCTTCCTCACTGTCAGAGCAATACAACAGTGGAACCAACTGCCTAGAGAGATGGTGGGCTCTCCCACACTGCAGACTTTCAAAAAGAACCTGGACAGCCATCTGAATGGGATGATGTAATGTGGTGTCCTGCAACAGCAGGGGGTTGGACCCAATGGTCTTCATGGCCCCTTCAACTCTACTATTCCATGTCATCTGGGTGGGGACCTGATCACTGAGGTTCTCAGAAATAAATGCTGAAGCTTGTTCTGATCAGGAATGGGTGAGATGCTTGCTTCAGTTCAGTTCTGATGAGAATTTATTAAATTTCTCTGTATTTGGGACAGACAGAACTTAGGATGTTGCTGTGCTCTGCTATTGATCTACTGTGGGATAAACTGAAATGGTGAGATTTGCCCATCCAGACACAGGGCTTTTTGCTTTGCTATTGAAGGTCTGGATTTGAATTTCCATGTGTTCAGCTTAACTTAAGGTTTCCAGTTCTTTGTTTGCTTCTCTCCTTTAATAGCATGGACTACTCCATTCTGGGAATAGCTGTACCTGTGGAATTTGGCTAGTGACAGAAAGGAAGGAAGGAGAAAGAAGGGAGAAAACAAAACTGACCATTTGCCCATCCCTAGGTTCAACTTGTCTTGGGTAGTGAGTTACATTTCTTCCCTTTCTCTGTGAAAACAAATGTGTATTTTTATACATCTTTTTCCAAATGTATATATCAATTCTTGGCATTTTCCTATGCATTTTCGATGTATCTTTTCTCACATTGAATAAAACACGTTTTAAAAGTACATAGCAAAATTCACATTCTTTTATACATATTTATCAAATAAATGCCTTTTTGAACACTTTTATTTTGTTCTGCAAGTTGTTTCACAAGCACTGAAGTGTATGTACTGAATGCAGATTGTACTGATGTCTCTTTTTGCTTCTGGGAGGTTCAAACTGGGTAAATTCTGATTTAAAACAAACTGAAATGAATTTCTTATACATCCCTGGCTGGATGAATACATTTCAGTCAACAATATTTAGCTGACACAGTCCTGATAGTCTTATGTTTGCCCTTGATACATCATTGTCCCTGCAGATATCTTTTGAATAAAATGTTGCTGTTCATAGTAGTTGTTAGAAATCCAGTTTCAGTCCCTTTCTCCAGTCTCTAGCAGATAACTGACTTAGTCCGCTTTGATGTTTCTGTATAGCCTGAAGTGCCTGATTGTACCTCATCTTGGAAGCTAAGCCGGGTCAAGTCTGGTTAGAATCTGGATGGGCACTTGAGTCCTGCATTGAGCAGGGTCTTGGACCTGATGGCCTTCTAGGTCTCTTCCAATATGATCCTATGATTTCAGAGGGCCTGCTCTCGATATGATTAAAGATTCTAGGTCTGGAACATTACATCTCAAACTGGGGACAGGGAATAACTGTAGCCTCTTATGCATTGGCTGTGCTAATTTTAAACTGTTATTTCAAAACTATCATAGGACAATTCCATTTTTCTGGTATATCTTTTGATGAAAAGAAGAACTGCACTCTCATAATTTCAGATTTAATTAAAAAAACACAGAGAATGAAGAAGCACCTTCTATGAATTTGAAAAGTTTGGGAGGTAGGGTTCAGGCAAGTGATCCCTGAAAACAGGTGTACTACAATACCCAAGGGTGTGCCTGGTTACCAGTGCAATATGTTGGGAGATAAGTAAATGCTGAGCAGGAAGCTCTTTCCAAAGGCCAGCTGAGCAGATAAATACTGCCTTCCAACACAGAAATCCTAGAGGAGACTTTTGCTGTCACTGCTAATAGTGATGGGCTCCTTATATTGGTTTAGAATTGGGATGACATTTATTACCTTTCTGGGTCAGTATTCAGAATAAATGCTTTCTGTTCTCAAGGTTTCCCCAGTTTTATAATGGCAACACATGGATGCTGAGAGGGGTGTGTATCTTTTTGCATAGTTCCCTCTAGGAAATGTACTTTCCAAAGCCATCTATGGCTGAAGATTGCTTGATGTCACATACATACCAACAAGAACCTCAAAATGAACAACATGAGGGAATGTTAAATCTGGATAGGAGACTGCAATTCTTTGTAAAACACCTAAATAAATTTATTTTATTGTATGTTCCATAGATAAGTGAATGGTACTTGAAGGGTACTTGATGGTTTATCAGCAGCAATGAAATAGAGTTCCAGTGTCACCTTCCTGAGTTGCCCCAGGATTGGAAAGCAGAAGTGATGAAATGGGAGTGGTGAAAATCTGATGGATTTTCATGATTCAGTCATTGCTGCCAGAAGGAATACTCAGTTCCTCCTGTTACTGTGGGACTTCAGAAGGAGGTGGAAAAGATGTTCTGACCCCATCCATTGGCCAAATAACCACCATTCCTATTCAAACAAGACCAGTAGCAGACAATAACCAGCTGGCCCAATGTTCATGCATAGGCCCCCTTATTGCACATCACTTTATTCTGGTCTTGAGAATCTCCTCTCCTCTCCTCGCCTCTCCTCTCCTCTCCTCTCCTCTCCACTCCTCAAAAGTTTTAGTATTCATTTATAAGCTTAATGGCAGCACTTTCTCTCTCTCATGTTCTTTAATGGATGTGAGCTACTTCGAGAGTCAATAATTGCCTGAAAAGTGGGATTAAAATGTAGTGTTCAATTACAGATGCCATGGGAGTTCCATCATGGATCGCCAATGTATCTTGTGATTATTTGAAGTAATAATGGAAAGTCCCAATTTTGGAGTGATGCCATGACACATGATGGAGAAGGGACCAACCCTTCAATCCTTGTTGAAATTAACATTAGAGCTTAATACTTATCTATATTATAGAGCACATAATATAGTATATAATATATTACCCCCGTCTCCCTCCCCACCCCTGTGCAAGTGCATTTTAACCTCAAGGGGATAACATTAAAGAACCTCTGCATATCAGGGATGAAGCATGGGTTGCAGCCTATGGTGAGCCATGATCTGGAAACCTGACAGTGCCTCAGTGAGAAGCTGCCACTTGCTGTTCGATATTTCAATACATGAAGCAGTCAGACACAGATTGGCAGTCTCTGGCACTATGGCGGAACTTGTAGTTCAGAGCAACTGAATTTGAGGTTTGTCTAGCCTAGCCTTCTTTGACTTGGAGTACCCTCCATTCATTTAATTTAATTTAATTTCATTTCATTTCATTTTCTATACTCCCCACTAACCAAAGCACTATGCGTGGTCTACAGAGATTTAAAAAGTGCATAGTCCAAAAAGCCTTTTACATGCAAACTTATAAACAGATAGCATGCAGAGAGACAAATTCATCTTAACAATTTTAAACGATAACCAATGAGAAAAAAAATCAACACTTAAAATCTCATTATTTGCAGCCAAAATCTTGATTGAACAAGAAAGTTTTAGCTTGGCAGCAAGAAGATCACAATATTGGCACTAGGTGGACCTTTTTGGAGAGATCATTCCCATTATGGAAAACCAACCACCAAGAAAGCATGCTCCCTTGTTGCAGTCTTCTGAACCTTCTTGTAGGAGGTACCTGAAGGCGGGTCTTAGATGATGAATGTGGTGTACTGGTAGGTGGAACTTCCATCATCCTTGACTGCCTGGGAATGATGGGAGTAGCAATGTGACACACCTGGAGGGTATAAGATTCAGAAAGACTAATGTAGTTTCACAGAGAACTATGGGAGCATTTTCAAGGCCAGTTTCTTCAATAATGTGAGACTGATGTTAAAAAAAAAAACAAAGCAACAAACCTTTTTACACACATGTCTACAAACCAGTCTGACCCTCCATTGGAAATATGCCGCTTTACATTTGAATCCAGGGAAGAAATTCTAATGGAGATGACATTTTATTCATAATAAGTCTAGTATTATGAGCCCAGCTCATAATTACTTCATTACAAAATGAGGTAATTATGAGCTTTGGAAACATTTCTACTTATAAATAGCTCTTACAGGAATTCTGAGCAGTAAACATTTCCCTGATGACACTACCCCAATAATCTGACATTTAAAGTTTTTGAATCTCAGCTTTGAAACTGTAAGGAAGGTGAGTAGGACACTGTTTTAATTTTTATTATATCTATCCCATTCTTGGATATTTTAGAAGCACCTGGCATCATTTCCTTGCTATAAGACAATATAAATGCATTCATGGTGATGATGATATTAAGAATAATGCTCTTCTTTGGCTTTCAATTACTTTATACCTTTCTTATAATTATTGTGGGGATTTTATTATGACACTGGCATGTTTGGCTCCTAATCAGCAATAATAGCATGTTTAAAGGTAGCTATAATTTTATACAATCTAATTTCCTTATCGGACTATAAGGCAGTTAAAAGGATTGCTGTAGACTTACCACGATGATTACCGAACAGCAATTTAACTAAGAGCTATTTTTTTCCTAGCATGCATTGTGATTTTTAGCCATGTGAGCCATTCTCCAATCTTTATGACTATGCACACACAACGGTTATTGTTCATTTTTCTATCCTGTCATATCCTGTGGGGTTAGGGTGGATTAGAATAATTTCACGGGAGCAATGAGAGCCAAAATGCTGGCACTAAAGGGTCAAAGGTCTAAGTAATTAATATAAAGGGATTGGGGGCAAAGACCAATGATTCTTCATCACACTTCTATATTAAAATAACTATTCAGCTACTGATTAGGTTCAAATTTCTCCTCAGCCATCAATCTCTTTAACTGACCTTAAGCTACTCACTGGGCAGATTTGTATGTCACAAAAAGCTATGTCCTTTTCTTGCCATGGTTGGTCTGTCACACAGTCCAGACCCAGTCATGACATTTCTGTGTGTTACCTTCAATCTCCCCAAACCTCAGAAAGAATCAATAGCCTCTTCCAGGGTCTCCATACTTCACTGTGGCTTTTCTGGTTGATTGAACCTGGGATCTCCCATTTACCATTGTTATTATGGAGGCACCAAAGAGTCCTGTGGCAAGAGTGGCCATGGAAAAGGCTGCTCAGCCATCCATTCTGCACTACCCTTAGGACTTTAGCAACACACATGTCCTCACCTGCTTCATTCCTGTTGGCTAAGTGATACGTCTCCCTCCTTCTTTACTTTGGAAACAGGGAGAAAGTGGCTAAATGCATGGAGGGAAAAGGAGGAAATCATGGCAGAAGAGTCTATTATGATTTAATAGAAATTCCTTTGGGGGTTGGAATGGTAGGACTTGTCACAGAGATGGGGGGAAAGAGATAACCTGCCTCCAAAGCTCAGCAATCAGAATGAGGCTGCAGAGGGCCATAGGGAGCAATAGTACAATGGGGGGTGACTTTGCTTGTGGGAGCTGCTGAAATGCAGGGCAAGAGTGTGAGGAGTGCAGAAACTGCATTGCCATGGGAACCATGTGATCTTCTAACTGGTGAGTTCAGCAAAAATCTGCCATGGTGTGTGGTTCCAACCACTATGTCTCAGCATAATCCACTTCACAGAACAGTTGTGAAAATATAAGCGCCTAAGAGCAACGGTGGGATATTGTCCTCCGTCTCTTCCTCATCCTCCCTGCTCCTCGTACTGCTTAATATTTTCTGCCAGTCAAATATGATTGCCATGCTTTTCTACTGAAGCTCATATTTTTTACATTGTTCACATTCTGTGCAATTAGCCTAGTTGCAAAACTGGGTGTCTGACAAATCTCTCTCTCTCTCTCTCTCTCTCTCTCTCTCTCTCTCTCTCTCTCTCTCCCCCCATCTCTCTCCATCTCCTTCTCCCCTTCCTCAAGTTGTTCTTGCTGCCGTTTTCAAACTTCTACCTGACCAGATTAACCCAAAGCAGCTTATGAAACTTAGCTTCATAATAAAATAAAAATATCTTCCTATATTTAGGATAGCTTACAATTCCAAACTTGTGCATTTTGCTTCTGAAAAAGCTAGATGTTCATTGCATCTTTACCCTGCATGCAGTGTGCATGTGGGCATGCCCGCTTTGGCAGCTGTGAATTTCAGGAAAAGAGCAGGCATGTTTTTTCAGGAAAGATAATCAGAGCTAATCAGAACTTTGAGCATTGCTGACTCCAGTTTTTTGCAGACCTTGGGCAAGAGACTGCGATGGGCGCCTTCCCTCCTTTCTCCACCATCATCCCCAGCTGCTGTTGCTCTCATCTTCATCCCTGTCACTGCCACTTCCTTGCTTGACATTCAGAGAGTCAGTGAGCAAGCTGCCCGTGGCACTCCTGTTCCCTACCACCATCGTGTGGGCCAGAGCAAGCAGCCGGAGGACAGGCAGGTTGCAATGGAGGGGACCAGGAGTGTCCCCAGGGAATCTGTGTCAGGGATACCCTGCAAGGGGTGGAGCATGGCACTTTTCCCTTTGACATCTGACATGGGATGTGAGAAATGCAGGCTCCTCTACACTGTGCCACCCCTCTGCTTCATTCAGGCCTTCCCTGCTCGTCATGAGCAATCCACATCGGATTGCTGAACTGCAGCTCAGGTCCTGGAAATGAAAAGTCCACACAGGAGGAAGCACTCTGTCTTTGTGCAATCGCACTGCTGTGCTTTTGGCAGCGCTCAGCAGAGCTTCCTTTCCCTTTCTTTGTGTAAATTACAACCCAGAGATGCAGAAATGCTGCAGAGACTTTTGAGGATTAATTATAGATTAATTATGGAGCCTCATTACATCACGAGCCAAGTCAGTTTGGGTGAGTTTCTCGTGCAAGGCAAAAACTCGAGCTGAATCTGGAGGGTAATTGCTCTCCCGTTAAATGGCTTACATGCCACCTGGTGGGGAATGCTAGAATTTTGCAAGTTTCATGTGTGCGCATGCATGTTTGATGCATAATATACTGCCTCTAAATAATGTATACAGACATTATGTCACTGTGAAAATGCCTCCAGTGTATTCCCCCATCCTATCCCATTTTGTATCATAGGTTTTAAGTTGTGAAAATATAATTGCCCTCAAGGAGAATAAATGACAATGAACTGGATCATATAGAGTGTTCTGATTCTATAGCTCTGAGTTGTAGTATCTTGGCTTTGTTACAATGGCAACATGAAATGCAGAAGCCATGAAATGCACCTGGGACTGACTACACATGCACTGGAAACTGATCATTATCTCTGCTGGGGAAGATGGTTCACACTGCCTAAGGCAACCATGTCTTAGGGATGCACGGATGTTGTAAAGTCTGTTTCATTCATGTTTCATGGATTGCCAGGCAGCTTTTGCTCCATTCTGGATTTTACACAAATCCATTCATAAGCACATTCTCAAAAATGCACAGATTGCTGCAAAATACACACATCCTTGGCAAATGCATATTGTCACACTTCAGCCAGTGGAGAAAAGCCCATTCTTGGTTGCTGTTCTACACTGCTGTTTTGTTTGTGCATTTTCCTATGGCTAAATTGGCACAGTCTTATGGAAAATGCAAAAGGATGGCCTGCAGGTTCATAGGTTCCACATTCCTTATGAAAAGCTGATCTGCTATGAAACCAGTGGGCCAGACTCTTAGAAATTCAAGTGCATCCACTGGAGATTTCTGCAATGTCCCTGCTGTGGTAGTTTGCAGTACACTGGGCAGTTCTCAGTGAGTGTGAGGTGCTTCGAATGAAACAAATATCTGTGGTTGGGGAGTCCCTGTGTACCAGCTAGTCTCCCAAGTGCACACAAAGCTTTCCCATTCATTTAGAAAGCAGGCTTGCATGTGCTTTTCATACCATCCTGCTCCCTCCATTAACCTGCAAGAGGGAACTCCTGCATGCTGTTGCTCACCTGGCCAGAGAAGTCATTATATCACTTGGTTGAGTGAAACGCATGCATGTGGGTGGGGCTCATTTCCATTCCAGAGCATCCAAGACTGACATCCCAGTAGTGGATTCCTTGGTGCAGCCATCCCCAATCTGGTAACACTGCGGAATCTGCAGGTTGAACCCTTAGACATTTAAACTCATTCAAGCCCCTTGTGGATTTCTCTGACACCCGGTATGTGCACAGCTCTCAGTGGGGGTCCTGTGCACACAATGAAGGGTCTGTTTCTTTCTCTGTCTTTAGCTTCTTATGCACTGCATTATCCATCAACTCACAAGAGTTTCTTCTGTGAGCCACAAGGGGCTGAAAGGAAAGGAAAAGTGAAGAGCTTTGATTTATGTAACAAAACATGATCTTCCTTTTTGGAGTCTGGCCAATGGGAGCAGAAATGTTGATGTCTTCATGGCTTTTCATTGCAGAGAAGGAAGAATAGCAGGTTTGCATTGGCTGGTGCAGTTCTAAGATGGATCACAGTAAATGCCAATAGTAACATGTCTTTTTTAATGCAAGGAACTGAAGGAAATGATGCATTCAGAGGCTGCAAATCAAATTAAAGAAGTTGGGATCTTTAATTATATTTCCTAATGAAAGAGGACTTCACTAGCAACTTTGACATTATTTTTATTTTTTAATTAGATTTTTGCTGTGGTCTTATGGTTACAGAGGCAATTAAGTGGGCATTAAATGGGTGACAGAGTTCTGACCAGGCCAACTTCAAAGCATGAAGCTAAACTACAAGCTACTTTACCAAAAGAGGATTGTTCTCACTGGGAATCTCTTTGTAAAGGCATCAATAATAGTGCAGACCAGAGACTGGAGACCTCAGCCTAACGGTCACATTCAGGTCCATACAGGGCCAAAGTCTGGCCCTCCGGGTACACCCAGGTGCCTATGATATATAGGGACTGGGCCCATTCCTCACATAACCTTCAAAGGTCATTGAATCAGATCCTGATTCAAAAGCAGAAGAATGGGTGGGATTGGCGCTCCAGGCTGAAATCTGAACTGATGCAGAGATACGATAAGCATTCCTGAAAACAGTTTCAAGTTTGGGAAGACATACAGTTTCAAGTTTTGGGGAGCAAACTGAGATGAGTGGGATTAACAACTTTAATCCAAATATATGGGTCAAGGGTAAAAGGCAGACCAATTGAGAAGTGTCAGATGGCCCCAGAGATTGGCCCATAAGCAGCAAAGCACCAGTCAGGTAGGGTGATGTGGCAGACACCACCCCTATCAAGATGACAAGCAGTGCGTGAAGTCCAAGGATAAGTTGGCAGTGGGAGAAAGACCTCTTCTGACTGCCAGTTGAGTAGTGTGCCTTCATGTGCCTCTCCCCATCTTCCGTGGGAATGGTGAGGGGCACCCATCTTGGCTAGTCCCTGAAGGAGCTGTATCTCTAAGTGCCAGCCAGACTGTTCGCTGCAGGAAATCACTCCCAGAACTTTAAAAAAAAAAAAAAAAAAAAAGACTAAATAGCTGGTGCAGGAGGTCATGACATCACTGGGGTGGCCATGCAAACTGGGCCATCTGGTCTATTTCCTATGTACCCACCCACCCCTTGGAATAATTCCCTCCCCTGCCTGGGCAGCACTGGATCAATTGCAACTGTGTGGCATACAGGAGGGGGTGAAGATACATTTCTGGTTGAAGTTGCCTGTGTTTTTCAGTTTTCAGTTAGAGGAGAGAGACATATTGTCTCTCTTGATTTCCCTTATACATTTCCTTGGCTTTCCTTTCCCTTAATGCAGACTGCTAGAGTAATTTTGCTATTTGGCACTTATCATGAGCCCTAGACATGGGAAATCAAGGGGAAGGTGTGCATTTAAACTTGTGAATGGCTCTCATTGGGGTAAAAACAACGATGAAAAACAAATCTGGAAGGGAAATAGAAATAATGACTTCCCAGTACGGGGTCTAAGCAAATCAACTGATATGAAGTTGATTCCAAACTGAATACCTCTCCTCCCTGGTCCCCAGTCCCAACTAGTTTTGATTCTTTCAGTGCCTTTCTTAGTTTCCACAGATAAAGGGACTTGGTCAGGACTGGTTTCTTCCAGTACCAGCTGAGTCCCTACATGTGTGGGAACTCTGCACCACTCTTACAATCTTAGCACTGGGAAAGGAAAAATAGCCAGGGCAAGGGGGCAAGACATTGCCACTCACTCAAAATTCAGACAGAATCTCCCAAAGGCAGGGATCCTGGATCCAACGTAAAACATGCTAGTTTATGATCAGAAATTACTAGAAGAGGGTTACTGTGGCGAGGATTGTATTTGCCCAACATTGAAGGAGTGAAGAGCCACCTACTGAAGAACTGATCTTCAAAAAGATTTTGGACTGCGTCGAAATGGACAGATTGACCTTGTCTCTGAAGGAGAAGGAGTATACATATTTCTATCAAACTTGGAACTTCTTTTACTATTGGCTAGAGAAACGGGACTATGCGTAGATTTGCATATGGTAATGGACTTTTAAAGAGAGTGAGATGCTGACCCAGTATGTCCAATGTCTTAAATGACTGAAGTTTTTAATGTTAGTTTCTAGAAAAAAATAAAGTTTATTAAAAATAGAGAAGAAATTACTAGAAAAGTGCTGTTTCCCTCCCCTCCCCTCTCCTCCAGCAGAAGGTCTGGATGTCCTCAGAGCATTAATTGTGCCTTAAATATTAAAAGAAAACACGATGGTAGCTCAGGAGGATTCCAAGGTAAAAACACACGCATACAAGACCAAGTTAGGCTACAGTCAGTTCCCATGCTGGGTAAAACCACTGCAAGATGTGTCATTACAGGTCATTTTGCTCAACAAAGGAGCAATTCCATTAAGCACCTTCCTGAAATGCAGCCTATAAAATAGAGGATGCTGTAGAACCATAAAAAAGATCTCCCCAACGCAGTGCCAAATAAGCCATTTTGCTAATTACTCTGCAGCAAGGTACATGGAGTGTACAGACATGCATTTCTATTCTTGTCAAGTAGCCCCAAGGTGAGATGCAGAACTTTCTAGTAAAAGTATGTAGGGTTATGCAATATATTAAAAAACATGCTTTGGAGTAGGGGCTCAGAGAAGGTGAGTCAGTCTGAATTAATGCAATCTCTGCATAATGAACCATACCTAGATGTAAATAAAGACAGATATTCTCTGACGAACAACAGAGGCCCCAGACATTAAAGACAAGCAAGAGTGAGAGCCAGTTCAAACGAGGAGTGCCCAAGAATTTTACTCCATCAGAATTCAGTGTGTTTACATCCCCCTGGGTATGAGCACATGTCTCAGGCAAAGCTTATGAACTTGCAATCAGTTCTGCAAAATGTCTTGGTAAAAAAAAATGTGCATGTTATAAAGACACATTTTACAAAAGCAGAAATCTACATGTTCACACTTCATTCAAAGTGGGGGAAGCAGGAATTTGGATGCCTGCTTTAAACAGTGCAGAATTACATGTACACGTTTCTTGTATGGGAAATGCGAAAGCTCCCATATGAGAATAGGAGTAAGGCAGGCCAAGCTTTGAGGTGGAAATCAGAGGACTCCTGTGAGATCAGGCTTGCTTGTCCTCCCAATCCTTGTTCAAACATCTCACACAGTCCTCCAAGGACTGTCCGCTATGGAGTGCCCCTGTCTGAAGACTAGGTAGTAATAAGCTGATGCACAGGTAACATGATGCGCATGAGATGTCACTCCAAACACAGTAAATGACCAGCTCACAAGTGGGCAGGTCTGACCAGGAGTGGGAAAACCTGGTACCTGCCAACTGGCCTGGACTATGGGCCACAGGTGAGTTATAGTCCAAAATATCTGGAAGGCACCAAATTCAAATTAGGCTGTGCTCCAGAGTAGAACAAAAACAGCTCCTCATTCATTCAGACACCATCTGCAGGCCTCCCAACATCACCTGGGAATCCATGAGATTTTTTGGAGTCCCATCACTCAGGTTCTAGGATCTTGGAACTGGAACTCCAAAGGCTGAGCTGCGGCCCTGCCACCTTGCTGCCAGCACGGAAAGAACTGTGCAGAACGACCCTGCCCTGAGGGACCTACTGGGACTTGGAGGGGGCACAGTGGGTGTGCTGGGGTGGGAACAGAGTTATGCCAGTCCCAATTAGTGCCCCACATCCTTCCCTCCACCCTCCCTCCTCAACACAACATCTAGATGGCTGAAAAATGGCTGCTTAGGGAAAATGAAGGCCATGAGGTGTGGCAACGGAGATTGCTGCCACAGTGCCCTGCTTCTTCCATTGGATGCTCATAAATTCCAAGTCTGGAGGCTTGCAAGTGTCTGCCTTGGGGGCAATCAGACAGCACTGCTAATGACATAGCAATGGAGGGTGTGTGCGGGCAAAGAAGGGAATCTAATGATGTTCACCAGGCCTGGCCCAGACCATCCTAGATAATGACCAGGATAGTATTCCCTCTTCATGTTATAAGTTACTAGCTGGCACCTAGAAAACTAAAGGAAGGATCATAGCAGCAATGGCCTGTTTTTTGGTTTTCTAAAAGGAAATTTTAGTGCTGACTTCTCATGTTTGGATGGGTGTTCCTTTTTTTTTTTAAAGCAGCCATTCATAACAGCATTTGACACTTTTACTACACAATGAAATGAAACACATGAAAAATAACATATGCCCCCATTTAATTCTATATACAATCGAAGGTAAACCTTTGTGCAGAATGGATGGATGAAACTTTTTAAAAAGGCTTGAAAATTCATTCTTCCGTTCAGTAGTTAGAATTCTTAAAAAATAATAATACTAATATTAAATCTCTGTTTACTTCTAAAAAGCTATTTGGATGCTGATAGATTTTTGTCAAGACCACCAATCAAACTGATGGTCTTATGGTTGATTGTGTGGAAGTTGCACATTTGAAAACGTACTGTTCCACTCACACATTTAATTATTTTGTATCTGAGTTTAAAGCAAGTTAGTTTTAGTGAAGATTCCTCACAAAGTTGTTGTAGCTCTGTTGGGCCCCACTGCCATGGTCCACCCATCGTCCTTCATTCGCTACTACCAGCTAGATGTCCATGCCAGACAGGACTGTGCCTTTGGAAGGGTTGTCCTCTCATCTATACTGTGATGATGATAGCCTCCTCCTCCTGAAGGGCCAGCTTGCTAATTGCCCCATTGGTGTGTGTGTTTGCATGGATACCACGAAGAAGAAAGGCAGGTTGCTTACCTGTAACTGTCATTCTTCAAGTGGTCATCCAAGCATTCACACAACCCACTCTCCGCCCCGCTGGCTATCATCAGCTTCCGCCCCATATGGGCTGGGGCAGGGCACGATCACTGCCCCATCTCTGATGCTTTGGATCCCTCACAAGCCTGGGACAGCGTGGTCTTCAGGCACTGAGGGACTGGGCGGGAGCTACTGCCTATGTACCACCAGGGTGCGGGGCGGTCCCGGCTCCCGCCCACTCCATGGCAACCAGCTCTGGAAGGTTCTACTGGATGAGGCCTACACTGCATGTCAAGTCCCATTGGTGTGTGTGAATGCATGGATGACCACTCGAAGAACGTCAGTTACAGGTAAGCAGCCTGCCTTTTTTCAAACTCCTGGGGAAAAAAGCAGGTTTTTATTCTACCTAGTTATCATCCATTCCTACCTGCTATTCATCTGTCTGATATACAAAACAAAGAGAAAACCTCTTTGACTCACTTCCTGAAAAATTAAAAACCTGAATCCAACCAACAGCTTATAGTTAGTTTTACCCAGTCACTGGCTAATCTGAATGGAACAGTTCTGAAATGAATGAACATCAACTAATCAGCTGGGTTTTGTATTTCTGATGAGCCTCTAAAACGTGGATATGGCAAATGCCACTGTTGACAAAACCAGTTTGCATCTATCTGCAATATATGTTCTGCTGCTTCTGATCAGAAGTTCCTTCACCTCCCCCACCCCTTCCAAACTGACATGAACATAATTATGATTGCTGTGTTCAGAGGCAGGAAAGACTTCTCCACATTTTCTGCTGCCACTCACCTACAATTAGCAATGACTTGGCTTTTGAAAGTTTCAATTACACTTAATAGTCACTTGACAGATCTCATCTGGGACCAGAGTTGATGTTCAGCCCTTGAGAAATGAAGGTTTCCATTATTGGCACTTTCCTGATTTAGAGAATGCCATGTTCTCTGGGCGAATGTCTACCTTCTTTGCCGCTGTTAATGCTGAGTCAAGGAGAGATGTGAGCAGGGGTGTCATGGTACTTTTTGAGAGGAGGAACCCATCATGATGGTCCCCAGAGCTACGTCCCCCAAGGAGGATCCCAATTTCCAGGTGGCTGGGTGTATCCATGTCAACAAAGCCATTCTAGCAGGATGCTGCTTTTCAGCTGCACCAGGAACAAGCTTTGTCACTCTTATAGAACGTAATTGTTCTGACAAGACCAAGCCACCCCAAAATATGTTACACTAAAACAAGGAACAGTATATTTCTGCTGGGAAAATGTATTGCTGACTGCCATCCTCAGCTACCATGCCTGGATCTAAACTAAAAGGCAAAGCTGAAGCGGGTGGTTGATGGCAGCAACATCCATACTAATGAAGAAGTGCTAGTGTTGCATCCCTATGAAACCTAGTTTCACTATGGCACTGGGTGTGAAAAATAGGGATATCTTCAGCATACCTTCAAAGACAGATTGGAAACAGGCATTTCCAGACTGCAGCTGCCAGGATCCCAGAGGAAGCACCTGTCTTTTACATGATCTGCTCTGTGTTATCCAATTTATTTCTGGGATCATTTCAAAGTGCTGATTCTGACCTGTCAAACTCTAGATGGCATGCTTTTAGAGGGGCTTAAAAAGCACTGCCACCCATAAACATCTCCATGACCTTTGTAATGACCTGGCCCTGTTCCTTGGTTGTCCCAAGCACACCAGCCTCTTCCTCATGTATGGTGGTGAAAAGATTCCGGAATGCTTTGCCAAAGTAATGGTGTCTATCAGTGCTGGCCTCATAGCATGCAGCCAAAACGGTCCTTTTTCAGTGAACTTTGTCAAGTTAGAATCACAGAATAATGGAGTTGGAAGGGTCATGAATTCAGGACTCTAATTAAAGCATCCCTGACAGATAGCTGTCCCACTGCCTCTTCAATGCCTTCAGTGTGGAAGAGGCCACAAACTCCCTAGATGACCGATTCCATTGCTCTACTGCTCGAACAGTCAGGAAGTTTTTCCTGATATTCAGTTGGAATCTGAAGACCTTTTTATTTAAGCAGCATTTTAAATGTTAATACCATGGAAATTTTATTTGGCCAGGGCGGCTTATTTTATTCTAATATATATATTTTAATTGTTATTGTTTTAATTTATTGTGCATTTTATTGTATGTTGTGAGCCCCCGAGGCTTCGGCAAGGGGCGGCATAGAAATGTTTTAATAAATAAAAATAAATAAAATAAATCTGGCTTCCTGTAACTTAAGTCCATCATTCCATGCCCTGCACTCTGAGATAATCAAGAGACCCTGGCCCTCCTCTGTGCAACAGCCTTTCAAGTTCTTTAAAAGCACCATCATATCTCCCCTCAATCTTCTCTTCCCGATGCTAAACATGCCCGCTTCTTCCAATTTCTCCTCACAGGGCTTTGTTTCCAGTCCCCTCATCATTTTCATTGTCCTCCTCTGAACTTCTAGCTTGTCTGCTTCTTTCATGAAGCTTGGTGCCCAGAACTGTACACGATAAGATAGGAACTAACATGTGCTGAAGTTATTCTTTGATTTTAATTCTCACTGACATCTACGTTGTTTCTTACTGTAACTTGCTACTTTCTTACTGTTACTCGCTAGATTGCCAGCTTCTTGGTTTCACTACCCACACAAGGTGGCTATGCATCCTCTTTTATGGAGGGCTACCCTCTATTTTAAAGGTTTCCTCTATCTGAAGAGCAGTTCAGTCCAAGTCCAATTTAAAGGAAATAACTATCAGGAGGAAGAAAGTTGAAGTGGCCCTTTAATAGCACTTGGACAATGAATGGAGCAATCACAGAAGACACTGTCTTCTATGCTATGGTGAGATGTAGTGTATGTCTGCTCAAATTCTTTCTAAATTTGCAGTGGTATGCAAGTTTCATGTAAATCCTATGCAGTCGTCTTTCTTCGTTATTTGCTTACTAACCTACCTGCTTTGTCTGCTTGCCTGGCCAGGGCCTGCTTCAGCTGCACTCCTTGTATCAAAGACCAACTGGATGAAAACTTATAATCAGGTTGAAAGGTTATAATAAAATCGGGAAATAAAGATTCAAGAATACAAGATTCTGAAAGCTGCAGACTCAAGGAGCATTTTCCTATTGCTTGCACATGTATGCAAGTCTGGGCACTGGTCCGTATGCAAAGAGAGACTGAGCTGGAAGCAAGCCATGGCTCACAGATCCACATTCATTCTCATATGGTCAGTCTGACTTGCAGTGCAAAGGAAGACTTGTCAAAATGAGCTTATTATGCTCTGCTTCTATGCATGAGTCATCTACTTTGTACCTGAATGAGTGGGGAAGTAGCATGGACATGCATTCTTAATTATGCTGCTGTTCTACTGATTTTGCCCAAGGCAGGAGAAGGAGAGATGGAAACCCAAGCTTACAGTCACCACCATGGTGAAGTTAGGAATTAATGAGCAAACATGTACAGAAGTGTGGAGCATGGAAGAGTCCCAATTCTAGCAATAGTTTTCAATAAGAACAATATGCTGCTAAGGATATGAAGAATTTGATTTACGTACCTTTAAAGTATTTCTAAGGAAAAAAAAAACTTTCTGGGTTGTATCCAGACCTATCTATGGTTAGAGAAGGTACACTGAAGTCAAGAAGACTATGCATCATGACTCCTTTAATCCTATTGATTTCACTGGGTCTACTCGAAGTCTGAATCTCAATCTAAGTTAGCCAAAAGATTTGAGAGTCCCTGGTTTAAGGTACAGAATCTCATGCTTATGGAAGCAGTGTTCAGAGCTTCCCCTAATGTAAATACTCCCTATTCAGTTCCTGTGTGTGACCTTTCCACAGGATCTAGTTGGCCAGAGTGTGAACAGGATCTTGGACTAGATAAGTTTCTGGCCTAGTATGGCTCTTTGTATGTTCATAATACCTTTCATCATAGGTCACAGATACACAACCATTGGTTATTTATTTATTTAACTTCTATACCACCCAATAGCTGAAGCTGTCTAGGTGGTTTACATCAGCTCATAAATAGAGCATTCTTATTATTTATACTATTTTATTTATCTTGGTCTCCACCTCACTTCCCCCCATGTTCCTAACATTATGGGAGCTACTTGGCTTTTTCTACTCTGGTGAAGTATTGAATATGGGGGGGGGGGGCGAATGATCTTTCACATGATCGTATTTTTCTCATGTGCTCCTTTGCAGTGTGGAATCAAGACCATATAGAAGGTACTTCCATTTTAGGGAGCTTATGTGAAGATGCCCTTGTATATGCTGGAGGGATGGCCTCAGAGCAAAGGGCAATAAAGATTCTTCTTCAAAGAAGCAAATCTTAAGTCATTGTAATCAGCATTTGAGACATGATTGTCTTATATAATGGTGTGTGTTATATAAGCTCTATATTTGTTCAACTGAAAATTTAATATGTCCTTTCTTTTATCTGTTTCTTAGCTGTTTTGAAATACACTGCTCCATTGGAAATCTTATTTTCTTTGAAATTCCTCAGAAGTTTCATCTAAGCAGAAACCTCTCAATTTATCCTGGAATTTTGCTTTTCAAGCAAAATGTGGTAGCATCTCATTTGTGTGTTTTTGCTAGGTCTGCTGAAGTCTGATATCAGTTGTAAGGATTCCACCAGGATGGTCCAGTTTCTTTCATATTGTTAAGTATACAAAGTCAAGAGAACATTAACTAACTGCTTCAGCACTGAGTTCTAACATCTTTCTTTCATCCAAGGGTGCAGAAAATCAGACCCAGAGGCAAATTGAGGGATACTGGGATTCCCAGTCACCACATCCCTTCTCTTGTCTTCCCTTTTCTCCTTTCCAGATTTTTCTGCAGTTTTTTTCCTTCCCATTCTGAAAGGCGGAAATATCCCTTCTAAGGCTTGGTTACCAGCAGCAGGAGTTTTAAAATAAAAGATCCTGGGGTTTGGGTGTTCTGCCCATTCAGTTTCCATTTGGCCCTGACTCTTTTGCCTTCAGCATCACCCACTAGTGGAAAGTGCCACTTCTCTGACATGGAATTTGCCCTTCATGCTGCAAGAGATTCAAGTCCCTGCTTTAATCCTTCCAGATATTGTTGGGACAGTCTACCATTATTAAAGGTGGACGGTGCTGTGCGTCTCATCTTGCCAACAGTAGTTTTTTCATATCAAGCCTGTTCCATTTAAATTGTGATTAAAAGGGAAAGAAATCTGTATGAATTTGGACAATTGCGCACATTTTAAATGTATGCATTGATGTTGCTGAAATTCGGTTTTCTGCCTACTTTTTTCAAATATACGTAGCTGGGGTACATTTATCTGTGCATTTCTTTTGACATCAGCTGCATCAGAAAATATCGATTTCTGCAAATACTCAACTCCCTGAAAGGCTCAACAAGTGTAAACAGGTAAATTCATTTTAAAAAAAGAAGCTTGATGAAGAAAATTTCTTTCACATACCTAATTATTATGTGATTATCTGCAAACCCAGAGATTCACACATCCATAGTTGAGGGAACGATATCACATGAAAAACTGTCATGCTTCATCTGTGATTTCCTTTCTATATGAAACTGACTTAATGTTCATGCATAATAGAAATGTAAAACAGTCTGATCTATTCGGTTGACTTCTTGACACTATTCAGTTGTCAGCTAGCTGAATATATGCTGCTTAGCTAGGAAAATGTAGAAGTTACTTTGCTCCTACTATGAGGGCACAGATGGAAAAGAAACCAACAAAGTCTGGATTTGCATGATCCTCATTAATTACATCAATCTTGGCATATTTGCTGTAGTAGCAACAATATCATCACAGGCTTAAAATATGAACCCCCTTTGTGAAAACAGCCAGTGGGATCCAGTTCTCTGTGGAGGCTTTGCTTGCCTTATCACAGTACATGTAGATATTCTAATCACAGCAGCAGACACAAGGTAGAATCTTATGTGAGTTTAGATGCAAAAAAGACCTACAATTTCCAGTGTGCCCCAACCTGTGATGTTGGCTGAGGTGTGCTGGGAATTGTAGGCTTTTTTTATCTGTCTAAACATGCATAGTTGTATGAATCCCCCCACCTCAATTCTTACCCTTCCTCCCTCTTGGTGCAACTTGGTTGGAGCAGTGCAATTTGCCCTACCTTCCTTCACACCCACTTGGACTGGATCATACTGTGGGTAAGCAGGTCTGCTGCATATGAATGCAGGAGTGGGTTATGGATACCAAGACAGATATAGAGAGGATGCATGGCTGCAATCCTGCCCCTAGGTATAGGTTAGCTAGGTTAGTTACTGTTAATAGCACTAGTATTACTGCTGGAACTATTTGTACATACTTTCCTATATACACTGTGTCGTCACTCATCCTATTTCTATGGGTTTATCTGATTATTATGATTATTATTACTATTATTGACTTGTATGGGGAAGGGGCTTTTGTCAGTTGTTGATGCATGGAGGAAAGATTAATTTTCTGGAATTCTGGCTGTGGAATTCTGGCTCGAATTCTGGGATTTTGGTATGTATCTATGTGAACTGGGGAAATTATGCCACTTGAAATATCCTTCATATTCAGGCATAACAGTGACCTTCAACAAAAACTGCCCAAGTCAAGTTGTGGAAGTGCATAAAAGTGAGCAAATGCCAAATGGCGAAAAGGTTCTGATTGTAAATGCAGTCTTGATAGGGGGAATATCGCTGTCAATAAGGTCACTCTTAAGGAGCAGGTTTGGAAGTATTACTGTTCTAGACAATCCTATTTATGTTAAGTAAGAAGCAAGTCCTTCTGGATCCATGGCCTGGGACTGATACTCAGGTGACCATCCAAAACAGAAGGATATAAGACATCTTTGGCAGAGAAGACATCACAGGATATATATTTTACTAACTTATTAATTTATTAGACCTATATGCCACTTTCCATATCTAAAATATTTCTAAGCAATTTACAAAAGGAAGATTAAAAGACATGAAAAAACATCATGATGAACACAGACACAATTGTACATGTATGTATGTTTATGTGCATATACATATTACCAGAGGGACTCCATCGGACATGGGAATCACTGTATGGGCTATACTTACTCTTCTGCCCTGACCTGTTCAGGATAAGGATGTACAATCCTGGGAATGGCATTCCATTTGGGTATGAAGGGACTGCATGATATTTCTGGGGACTGTAGCTGATTTTTTCCCATTTCCAGAAATAGTATGCATATTTCTTGCAGGCCATTTATGAAAATGTTAACCTGCACAAATTGGGAGTCTTTCAGGTGTGGAAATAATGACATTTCCATAAATGGGGTCTTTCTGGTATATTTCAGCTGACAAAAGGAGCTGGAGGTCCAGGGCATAGCCTGTAAGGACATTGGTAAAGTAACACAATGTATAGGCTAATCTGGTGAAGATCTGTAAATCAGGGAACATAGGAAATGAAGGTGGAGCTCATTTGTACAATTCAGACATGCTAGGGGAAAAATATTGATGAAATAAAGGCACCAAAGCCAAATGGATGCCACCCATTTGACAATGTAGTCCATTCGCTATTCAAAGATGCACTGATTCTTGGCAATTTCCTCTTTTGTTTCAGCACTTCCTTTACTGTCCAGTTATTTGCTTCGTCCCTTTGCATGGCTCCTTTGTACAGTAGTTACTGCAACTGAACAATTTTCCCTTTTGTTTACTCCCTAGATGCCAAATTTGCAAAATATTTCCTTGCTATTTACTTCCCAACTTCTAAATTTGTATAAATCCCTCCCACCCCAAGTACTGCTTAGCCTTTGTGCAAACTGATTTAATGCCCACAGGGGAAAACAGAACAAAATCTACCATTGTGGAACTGGAAAAATCTGCTGAGTTTTCACCTCATCCAAACAGTATTGACTTACATCCTAGCTCAGACTTGGAAAAGAACAGTTCCTCTTCTGATGAAGCTCCAGGTGGCGTTCGAATGAAACAGAAGTTCTCATCTAAATATCTATGAAATATGCAATTATGAAGTCCTGCCCCCTGGCCCCCCAAAAGGTGAAATCTTTCTAAATTCAGTGGATTAAAATGAGTTTGGTCATTAGTAGGCCAAGCCAAATTCTTTCAGAGATTACGTGACAAAAGAACAGGAGTTGGGCATCTTTTAATATATGCAAGCCAGTGAAATTAATACAGATTGGTTGAACTGCACCCAGATAATCATGGGCTTTATTATTCATATATTCAAATTCCTATGACACCAGAGGACCTCAGTTGGCAAAGAATGCCTACAATGAAAGATAAAATTATATTGAGGGCTCAATCCTATGCATGTCTAGACAGAAAAAAGACCTATATTTCCTAGCATGTTCCAGTCAGCTGGCACATGTTGGGAACTGTAGGCCCTTTTTCCGGTCTAAATATGCATAGGAAATGTGCCTGAAAGTAATTATATGGTTCCAGTGGTCCCAATGATATTATAATGGAACTATTGCTAGTATATACCTAAAATATTTTGGTTTCTGTTAGGGATTCATTCCTAATAAACAAATAAAAAACACGAATTTTCAGAAAGACTTCATGAGCTACTATAAAGAAGTATTTTCACCAATTGTGACACAGTTGCTATAAATCTGATGCACTTCCTTGATCATCTTCCAATCCTGAATCAATTTAAGACATAAAGACTGAGGAAACAATTGGGAGATTCTCAAGGTGAGTTTCCTTAAATCAGGAAAATGTTTTTGTGCCTTTTTCAACCTTCATCCAATATCAATTGGAAACCTAGCATTGCTTACATCTGGGGGTCATTTTATAACCCCAGACAAAACTGCCACAGGCAAGGTATTACTATATATGAAAAGCCTTTGTTTGACTGAATGTTTCTCCCAAGAGGTTTACATCAGTATTTGGCTTTCAGGTTTCAGCTAGCACAAATAATTTAAGAAGGAATATTTCCTGCAGCAAGGTCCAACAAGAACATCTGGATAATGAGGCCTGCAAATTTCCAAATGGCATAGGCATGTTTTCCTTCAATGTATTAATTTTACTAGAGATTTTAGCTCCAGTTTTTGACTTTCAGCAGTAAGATGATCATAACTTCCTTTTGTGCTTTTGTTTGGGTTCCAAACATATCCAACAGGCCTTTACTTATGCAATTTTGGGTGACTTTGTTTTCCAGGAATGCTTTGGTTTATGGGGTGGGGGACTGTAAAAAGGCAGGTGACTGATATCTGAGGACATGTTTTAGCAGCCTGAATTTGACAATGTCCCAGAAGGACTAGACTGCAGGTCTAGGGGTCAGCCAAGCCACCCACAATTCAGGAGGAATGTGAATATGACTATTGCTTTCTTCAAAGCAGACCCTGAAGTTGAGTATTATTTATTCGTTTGTTTGTACTGATCTTCATTGAGAAGGATCATTGCAGTTTTTATACAGTCAGTTGGTTTCAATCACCCATCTAGGCACTGATCTCACCCACAATACTTCAGTAATGGCACTTGTCTCATTTTTTTTTTTTATTTCCATACCAATCCATACAGAACATGCACAGATGCTAATATATTTGCACTCAGTGAAATACTGACTATGGAATTTTCCAGTCACAACAACAACAACAACAACAACAACAACAACAACAACTATGAGCAACTGCACCCATGTGTTTTAACAAATTCCGGAGGGATTGCAGTGTCTGTGCCTTGCTGCAAAAACAACAGCAAGTCTTGTGGCACCTTAAGACTTCAAAAGTTTATTCCGGAATAAGCTTTCATAGACACAAATTATGGAAAGCAAATTGGACAGCTGCAGTTCTTTATTTAGAAGTGAATAGCTTTCACTTGGTTTTTGAATGGATTTGTAACATCTGCAGATGCCTACTTTGGTTTCATTGAAGCTCAAGAATACCCCAGTTCTTAATCACAAGATTTTTAAAAAATCATACCAAACTGTTGAAAAAAAAATAAAATGTACAGAAAATGAACATTACTGTATAAACTACCAGAACAGAAGTTGGTGGGTCTTGATTGACTTCTGTGGGAATTAACACCAAAGTCAGCTGAGTCAAGGTTCCCCTCTTGACTAGAACTCTGAACAGGGCTAAGCCTGGATCAACACTCTCAATCCCTGTTCTTTTTAATGGTGGGATAATGCAATTATATTACAATTCTTTTCTGGATGAACACATTCTCTGTCCTCTTTAAGTAGAGTGGGCAAGTTATTTAAAGAGCTCTACCTCTCCTTGGGTGTATCATGCAGGGAGCCACACAAAAGTATGGCTCTTTTTGATTGGAGAACTCAGAAGAAGGTGATACATGCTTCAAAACCTACCTCATGGGGTTGTAGTAAAGATAAAATGCAGAGGAAAAGAACCATTTCATTCATTACATTTCAATACCTCCCAATAGCCAAAATTGTTTGGGCAGCTTACAAAGATTAAAGCCCCCGAAATACATCACATGAAGTGTTTTATGAGCAAACCGAATTTTTAAACATGGGTAAGCCTTTCAGCAGATGCCCCCTCCCAGGCTCAAATGTGACCAGACTGTGACCAGAATGCTAGCTCTGCCTCTCATATCTGCTCTGGCAACATTATTACAGGACCCAGAAATGTCACCCACAACATTATGGGTCCATTCATCTTTCAATGTGATATATGCCATTTTCTGTCAGCAATGCAATTCTGCCTTCTGCAAAGGGCAAACAAGCCAGTCTCTACAGAAAAGAATCAATGGACGCAAATCTGACATTAGAAATGGCAATATTAAAAACAAAAACAGTGGAGGAACCCCCGCATCCTTCCCCTTGACAATCTGCCATGCACTGACTTTAAAGTAACCACTGCGGCGCAAAGAAACTTCACTGGGGGATTAGAATGAGAATCTACTGTGTTAGAATCCATCCATCAACCAGCTATTGCTATTCAGGCTAAATGATTCATCTTCATCACTACCACCACCACCACCACCATGATGCATGTTTACCTATTGCAGGGTGTTTCTCTTAGAATAAACAACTTCATTGTGGATTGATAATGTTGATAATGGGGTTGTCACTTTTTGTATTTCATTTCCTTCTGACCTGAGTGTTCCCATTTCTCGCACTGCAATATATATGAGCTGTAATACAAACCTGAAAGTGTCTATAATATGCCATGCATCTGATAAAAGAGGGCTAAAAGAGAGCATTGGTTGTGTAGCTTATAAAATGAAATAGAAATAAAAATAATGGTGATGGTTTATGCTGGATTACAGATATTTGTTGTTTAAGTGCCACAAGACTCTCTTGTTTTTGCTGTGACTATCCTCTGTAAAAAGTTGCTCCTGAAACTCCATCAAGTTAAAAACAAAAACAAAAGCCAGCATGGTTTGGGTGAGAAAACACAGCAATTTGCTTCCCATCAGATTCAGTGGTCATTCCAGAGTTGCCATTGCTCTCAATATAAATTTGCTTTCCTGTCACTCATTTTCAGGGCACAGTTTGCATCACTTTTTGAGCAAGCAACTCGCATCATGTTATCCCGTATCTTGTCACTTACTCAGAGGTGGGCCAATTAATATATCCTGACAGATAATGTTTTCTGAGTCTGGGGAAACTTCTCTGCCATCCCAATCCACAGCATTTCGGGGGAACAATCGTATTTCCTCCTGCCTTTCAATGCATTCATTCCCCCCCGCACACCTCTACACGCACTTCTCATGTAGTCAAAATAAAAGCCCGAGAAGAGGCGGGGAGGTGCCTGAATTATCTATACAAATTTGCCATCAGCAGCAAATCACGGTGAATAATAGCCGGCATTATTCCGCAACAGTCGCTTTCCTCTCAGGCTGCTTTGGGGAGCAGAGTGCGGGTGGGTGGAAAGCAGCGGGGAAGAAGGATTCGGGGCGGGGGGGGGGGGGTGCTGGAAGCTTTTTGCTCGCCAAGGCCACAATAGTGCCTGATTGCATTACCGGTTCGTTGAAAGCAAGCTCTCTTTTACTTTCATGCAGCTTCCGCACCCGCCCGCCCTTCGTGAGTGTATTTTTAATTGCAGGCTGGAAAGAGGAGGGCTGGGGAAAAACATCTGCATTGGAGCCTTCCGCAGTCCTCGCCTCGCCTGCTTCTCAGGCGGGTTGCGAGCTTCTATTTTGAGTACTTAGGACCGCTCGGAACACTCGCTTTGCTGGCCTGCTTGCCTTGTGGATCCCAGGAGGCTGGAGCACAGAGAGCCTGTACCATCTCAGTTTGAAGGGAGGGGGGCGCCGAAGGAGTAGCGCATCATACACACGAACTAGTGTGTGTGTGTGTGGGGGGGGCAGATTTTCGCTTCATCTCCCTCTCGCTTTAGGGCTCTGGAGAGGAAAAGCGCCCGGCAAGGTGAAGCCTCCAAATTCAGCACCGCGGACAGCGGCGGCGCTGCAGCCTCGCGCGAGCGCGGCCGCCTCCCCGGCTCCCCCTCGCCTTCCAGTCACTCCTGCGCGGCCCTCAGCGCGAGGGCCGGGGCGGGGGCGAGGGGGCGGGAATACCTTTCGCTTCGGGTTTCAAACTAGACAAGTGAGGGAGAGTTGGGGAGGGATCTCTGCCAACCCGAGAGGGCTCCATTGACGACGCCGAGGAGGAGGAGCCGCCGGAGAAGGCAGAGCAGCAGGAGCAGGAGCAGCAGGGGAGGGGAGGATTCACCCCTCTGCGCGCTCTCCACTCCTCCCTCCCCCACCCGCGCCGTCGCGCGCTCTCTAGGCTGCTGGTTATGCTGCCTCTGCTGCTAGTCGCTGTGGCGGCGGCGGCGCTTCCTCCTGCTGGCGAATGATGAATGCGGGCGGAGAGAGCCTCTGAAGCAGCCTCCTCTGCGGCGGGAGGACCGGCGGCTCGCGCTCGTCTCCGCTGAAGGCGCGCCGGGCTCCCTGGCTGGTTGGCCGGCTGCGCGTCGGGCTCCCTGGCTGGCTGCGTGCGCGGAGAGCTAGAGAGGGCGCCGAGCGGAGAGGCTGAGGGGAAGCTCTGCAAGAAGCAGCCCTCCGCTGCGCGCAAGGAAAGGCTCCGCTGCAGTGGCGGCCACACGAGCTCTCCCCCTGCTTCTTTTGGCTCTGGCTCGCTCCTTCAGGGACCCCCCTCGCCAAAGCGCTGCTCGCAGTGGGGTAGCACTGCTCCCTCCCCACGTCCCCCACTATTTCGCACTTTGTCGCCTTGGAACCCCGAAGGGGAGGTCCAGATACGAATCGTGCACGAAAAGCAAAGTCCCGGAGACTTAACCCGGAGTGGAGAGAGAAGGAGGGAGCTGAGGGGGCTTACCCTCCAAGGTGAACATCGACCTCCCCTTCAGGCTCCGCAAACAGACGAGAGCGTGGCGGAGAGGAGGGATCCGGCGGCTCTCCTGCACCTGGCGCCTTGGACTAACGGGGAGTCTGGAAGTACAGGATGGTTGTGGTCCTCCGAGCCGGCTGCAGGGCAGCTCTTTTCCTGTGGATTTTCAGCAGCATCAGCTGCAGAGCCCGGACAGCCCTCCCGTCCTCTCGTAAGTACCGCGCACTTCCGCATTCGGGCGAGGACGCGTAGCGCCGGTCGGGGCGGCTCGTTGGTGGGGCACTGGCGCCGGTTTCGGGGCTCTCTTTCGGAGCGATTACTGCAGCAGGAGGAGGAAGAGGAGGGCAGATCTCTGGCCAACTCTTTGAGGAGGCCTGGATGTCGGCGGTACTGAGTTGGAGACTGGTTAGCGGTTAGAGGATGCTGCGCGGTCCTCTTGCAAGTTCTGTCTTCGCCCAGCTGGGCTGGGGTTTGCCGGAGTGTTGACTTCAAGAAGCAGAAGCGCTTCTTGGGATTCAGGAGGAGAGGGAGCTCCTGAGACGATGACATAGGGTTTTGCTGCTGAGCCAGTTGGATTCTTGAGAGAAGAAAGTTTAGCTCCTCAAAGCCAGCTCAGTGGAGTTGGACCTGAGCCTGTCAGCTCTAGCATTCAATCTTGAGGAAAAAAATGTGTGTACGCGCGCGTGTGCTACACAAATGATTAGCACCCAATTGATGGACTGGAGAATTTCAGGGATGGCTTGCATTTCAAGGTGCCTCGAGAGGGCCTGATCCTGTTGTCAGATCTTCTGGACTAGGTTCAGTGTTTAAACCTTGCCAGCTGAAGGGGTGCTGGGTTGTTTTTTCTGGCATTGATTAGCAAAGATCTAGAATAAACTATTTAAGAATCTCTCCATTAGGTATAGCAGGGATGTTAGAGCATGCCCAAAACAAAGCTCCAAGACACAGTTCACTGCAAAAATCTGCAGCTTCATTTCCCCCCCACTTCCTGGTGAGCTGCACGCGTGTGGTTCAAAGTGCTGGCTGGACAGTTTGCTTTGGCAAGTGGGCACCGTGTGCAGTTTTCTTGTGATAAATCACTTTGAAGATGTAATGGCCAGAGCACAAGTCTTGGTGTTTGACTCACTCAGCACATTTCCATCTGCTACTGTCCATTCTAGGAAAATAAGAGAAGTACTTTATTTCTAGAGAAAGATGCCAGAGTGCAATCATGTCTAAAAGGAAATGGTACTCTGTGATCTGGAGATCTTTCCTCTACCCTTGGGGGTGGGGGGTGCATGTGCACATGCTTGGGAACAGGCTCTCTGTAGTTTATGGAAACTTGTGCTCTTGCTTTCATTTATCCTTGTTCAATATAGTCCAGCCTTGAAGTTGGGCATAAGAAAGAAAAGCTGGGGATGAACTCTAGTGAGCCTGGCACAACTTCTTGTTCCACATAGGAATGGATGGGTGCAGCTTAAGTGTACTCAGAGCAGATGCTTTGAAATTACTGGAGCTTTGGTTAGTCATGACTAACTGAAGTCCCATTCATTTCAATGGATCTGTTCTGAGTAGGACTCAGACTGGTTCTGATCCCATGTATGCCAGAATCAGAAGATTTTGTATATGGCACCAAGGACAAGACAGCTCAGTGTATGAATCAGAGAATGCCAGGCTACAGCCTGAGTCAAGCAATTTCTCTCAAGGAAGAATCTGATATGGAGTTCTACTACTTGGTACTGATTGGCTTGTCGTATTCATATTGTGAAAATGAATGCATTCCCAGTTTGTGGTGAGGGGTGGGGTGTAACAAGGCAGAAGGGAAAGACCCAGTTCTTCATCTTCCCAGCTTGCTGCAGTGTCAGTGTATCCAGGTAGTGCACAGAGCCCAAAATCTGGCATATTTTTCTTCAGGCTGCCTTAAAAGAAACCTACTTTGTGTTCAGAAACTGTCCACATATACTACTGCTGTATATCACCAGCTTGCAAGATGGCTTATTTGTTGTACTGCTTCCTAGCCTTTTACTATAATACAGGGAAAAGCTTGTCCATATGTGTCAAGCTTCATTACCTGTTTTAATATCAGGCTTGGATGACAGACATCATACAACTCGCACTTGCTCAATGTTTTAAAAAGTTGGGGAAGAAGATTAAGAAAAGAGATAATGCCATTTAATATAATAGGTTCTCTAAACACCATATAATATGATATAACACCATTCATAAAAGGCCTATTATATTGCTGTGCTTTTTATAGTCTCCCTGGGTTTCTAATTATTTTTTATTATTGCTTTGTGATCACTCACTGCCAATCACAGTGGATGCACATTGCTAGTTCATTAATAAAAATGGAAAAGGGACTGGTTGGTATCTGATGCATAGATGCAGAAAGAAAATCAAGCAATATAAGCACATCTTCCTTCTTGAACTGAACCAAATGTGCTGGCATCTGAATGGTGCATGAAACACCCCTCTGCAGAGAAGTGTAAAGGTCTAGCCATCCTTCCAAAAGATAGTGAAAAAGCAATGAATCAGATGCATGTGTCTCTCTGGGAGTTACTTCTGAGATTTGGTAAAACAATCTGATGCATGATCATTTTGGCAGACAAACTTATTCTGAAGGAATTTACCTTCCCAAATGTTGGGCTGCTGTCTGCTTTTGTTCATGTTTTTTGTTTGTTCGTTGCTGTTCTTTGGAGTGTTTTGCTCACTTGCTTGGGCACAGAAGTTAGCTGTGCAGTTATGATGGGATAAACAGCTTGCAGAACACTCTTGTGGAAAGAGCAACCATTTGAAAGTAATTCATATAGACTACTGGGAATGAGCCACATCCCACTGAAGCCAGTGGCAGAATTCTGTTGTTTTTAATGCAGCTGGATGATGCTTCCCACAAATATCTTTTAACCAAATGAGCTTCATTGCTGCTACTAATCCTGCAACTTTTTATGAGAAACTGGTTGGACCAAATGGGTTACTTACAAAGAAATGGCTTTAAGTTTGCTACTTTAATATCTTGCTGTTGAAAGTGGGAAGTAATCAACTGTTTTCTGAGGAAATAGAACTGGAAGTGATCAACTGTTTTCTAAGGAACTGCTTACATTGCACATACAAGTCCCTGAAGTCAATGTACATGTTCATATGCAAGTAGAGATAAAAGTATACACAAACTTAGAGCTGCATTGCAATGGAATGATCTGAAGTTTGCTTGCCCACTTTTTAGAAGGTGCAATCCTATGGCTTCCTAACATTGTCTGAGGAGGGACATGGGATTATTTAAGGTCCCAGCTCTGAGGTCCTCCAAGATGCTCTGAAACTGGGCTGGGACTTGGAATGGGGAGCTTGCACTCTGCTTGCTTCCCAGCCAGTGTTGAACGATCAGCACTGGCTGCTTCTTTGTAGCATTGGCTGGTCAGAAATCTGGCCCGAAATCCTTTAGCCCTTTAGAGGGCTAAAGGGGCATGCTGAGGGTGTGGGGAGGGGAGGAGGCTGGGGCCAATGGCTTGCATTGAATCCAGATGAGGCCCCATCACTCCTGCCCTCCTTTTCTTAGTGCTTCATCTAGAATAGATGGCTACACACTGCCACATGGATGAGAGGCAGGGTGCTAGGAGTGGGCCAGCAGGAAGTACCACACCTCCTGCCCAGCACTGGAAGCATGAAAGCCTCCATGCTCAGAGACTTACAATGTATTGAGGGTGGATGACACAGGATTGTGCCCTGAATTGCTATCTGAAAGCTACACCAAAGAAAATACACCCGCTGATGTTTATTCAATTTTGTTTAGTAGAACTAGACCGTTAAGTTTACCGCTGATGTTCATTCAATTTTGTTTAGTAGAACTAGACCTTTAAGTTTGCTTTCCCATCTACATTTTGTTTTTGTTTTAGTAGATAGGAAAAACTGAAAACCAAACTTCCTTCCTTCCTTCCTTCCTTCCTTCCGTCCTTCCTTCCCTCTTCTCATTTTTTTCCATATGGATTGGCCAAGACTTCTCACTGCCTTTTTATGGACCTTGTATCCAAAATGTCACCAAGAGCAAAATAACAGCCCTTTTACAGAGCATTTCACATGGCCATTAATTAGCTGAATTGTAACACAAATTGTATGTCGACCACGTGCACTTCCCTTAGGAAATAGGACTATATTGACAGGTAGCACTTCTCAAAGTCATTCGTAAGCTGCTACAATCTAACCCATGATCTAATATCCCCAGGTTTAAAAGCAATGATCTGAAGACTCTTAACTATGCATAAAGGATAATGAACAGCTTAGCCAGGAGAGGTCATCACAAGACAAAAAGTAACACGGAAAATAAAATTTAATGCCTTTCTTCCTTTCTTTACTCCCACTCAGGACAGGCTGAAGAGGAAAAATGCAAGCACATACACACTGGGAGCCTGTTTATAGGCTCTTGTTGGCAAAATATCTTCTCTGCATGATAAATGCAGCCAGATGAGCACTCTTTGGGACCTCTATGGATGGTTTAAAGCAACCTAATTATGGAGCCATTGCCTTTCACAGCTGGATACTGCTCACTTTTGCTTGTTTATGTGTGAGTGAAGTTACTTCCAAGCAGACATTGTACCAGGAAAACAGCAGCTGGAGCTAGAATGGGATTACTGCTCTTGCATTAGGGCCCATTTCTATTGCTTGGCTCATGTTTGTTCGGAATGATCCCCCCACCCCCAAAAAGCAAGGGAACTAATTAAACCTTATATATGTATATACAATGTCTAATATATATGGGGTAGAACACTGGTCCATAGGTATTAGTAATCATGCAGTTGAACACACAGAGTGTGCATACAGACTGAGGATGTGAGCAGGGGAATTCAACCAATGGCCCAATCAATATACACATCTTTGAGTGATGTGGTGGAATGTACACTGTACACAAGTGGACATTGATGGGGGGTAATATGCACATTAACCTATTGATATTCATATTTCCCACTTGGGGATAATGCAGACCATATCATAATTCCCTTCCATATTAGGAAATCAAAGTTTTAAAAGTTGTTTTTATTGTTTTACATCATTTTTATTTAATTGTGGTTTTGTTTACTGATCTATTTGTAAACCAGCTTGGTTGCCTTTAGAAAAGCAGAAAAGAAGTGCAATAAAGAAAAAAGAATTAAGCGAACATACATTTCAGGTGCTTGCTCAAGACATACCTTTTCACACAAGTCTTCCAAGCTTTTGAGGATTGATTTTATTGATCATGCAATTGCTTATTCTATAATTTGCTTGTGATTTTTATGTTCTACACCACAGTGCTATGTATTTATGTTCAGTGATATTTACATCAATACAACTAAAAAAATAATAATAGAAATTTGCATTGCCTGGCATCATTGGACGATTATCTATATTTTAGTGGTCAATATGAGAGATCCCCATTGCACTTTCTTCATATCTTCATGGGTATTTACATTGTGATTTTCTTGGATTTCTCAAATCTGGGAGACTCCAATAGTTCTCCCATGTATGGAGGTTGGCTACCTCTGCATTCCTGCAAGATTCCTTAGCTGCTTGCTGAAAGTTTGTTAAATAATCTTAGTCCTTCCACCCCACTATCTAGTAAGAGTGGCATACACTAGTATAGAGCCAATGGAAATGCAAGTGCAGCTGGTTGACTCCGCCAAAGCCCTTTGTATTGTGTGTGTGTGTGAACCATACGGAACAGCTGTGCAAGAGAAAGATCACCCAAAGCATATTTGCTTGTGGCCATCTCTATAACATCTGGACAGCACAATATCATGAACTGACTCTTCAGTTTGGTAAGGCTCAAAATCAGCAACATATTTGGATAATCTCCTGGAGCAAACGCTTACTGAGTTATGTCTCTGTGCAAATGCCTTCAACTATGGTGGTAGGACCCTATAGCCAAATGCCCTGGGAATGGAGAGCACATCCAAAATGCCCGCATCAGACTGAAGATTTGGTGTGTTTCCTTTTGAAATGTCTCCTAATTAAGGCCATCAGGGCAGGAGTTTGCCTCAGGCATACAAGAAGTCTGTTATCTGTGGTCAGATTGGAATGTGACTCCTTGGAGAGTATCAATGCTTGCACTTAAAGGACTGAAAATTAAAGCAGATTTTACTGGCATGATGGAAGAATTTGGAGCAGAGGGGCCATGCTTCAGTATATACATATTGCTTATCTTACTTATTCTTCAGCTGTTATATTTCTTGAAGTGCTATTCTTTTGGTCACAGCTTTCAGCTCATAAAATAAATGAGCAGGGATGAGAACTTCTCCATTCCTTGTAGTCAGGCATGTTTACCTTGTCATCGTACAGGAATCTGCCCACCTGCTTCTTTTTAACACAAATGGAATAAGACTGTTCTAGAAGTATACAAGGATAGGAAGCAAAAGCATTATTTCCATTAGGGCTGGGTAACTTGTAGGAGCCGGGGGAACATTATTCCTCTAGAACTCAGCAGAGAGCATACCTTGCTTGCATCAAAATTCCCACTGTTGAACTTGCTTCAGAATCCTGCTGCTGAAGCAGTGCCAGGTGGGGTGGGGGTGGGGGGGATGAAGCATAATTTACAGTTTTCCTGTACATGATTGTTAACTTGATGTGCCTACTTTCTCTTTCATCACAGAATTAAAATCAGAGCAGCACATGAAGAACGCTGTTTCTCCTGATTTTCTATTACCTAACCTTTAGGTGGCACTGTGGTATAGTGAAATAGCACAAACATACAAGTAGGAACAGCATCTTCTTTTGTTTTTTTAGAATTAATACTACGTGTTTCCTCTCTTAAAAAGAAAAGAAGCCAAAATGCTAATTAAAAAAGCAATTGGCTATAAAACTTGCTTCTGCTGCCTTGATTCCAAATGCATTTACCTAGGAGTAAGCACTATTTTGTTGCAGTGAAATAAAACATTTTAAAAGTAGAAATAATAAAAAGAACATACTTATCTGGCTGCCCCCTGACTCTGAACAGTTTCTAAAAACATAAAAACAAAAACAAAAAAAAAAGATGGGATGGTGAGCAGTTTATTTATTATTTATTTAGAATTTTGTATGCCGTCCCATCGCATGAGCCTCGGGACGGTTTACACACAATATATAAACATAATGCAAATAGTACAAATAAATTTCAGGCATGGCTGGACGAAGCATGTCCATGCTGGCCCAAGGGCTGAAGCCAGCCTAGTTGTTCCTATTGCTTGTTGTTCGCTAGATGGTCTTTTGCCTTCCCTGAGTGTGGAGCCCTGGAGCTTTGCACTGAGGTTCAACATTAGCTGCAATGTTGGTATTCAGCACTCATGGATGAAGATCAATCTACTGAGCTCTGCTTAATTGAAATACATCAGGCAGTGCTTTCTACTGACCAAGTGCATTGTCCTGGGCCAGCACCATCATGACTCATAATGGTTGATGCATTATTGATATCATCATCATCATCATCATCATCATCATCATCATCATCAACCAAATGTTTATATTACTTTCTGCAGTGGTATCAATGCAGTTGTAAATATTACTGCACCAGGCCTGGTGCCAGGCAATTTTGCACCCTGGGCAAGGCTAACTACTTGTACCCCCACACACGGCTAATCAATTTGCAAAACCAGAGGAATAGTAGCAAATATGAATAGTAGGAAATATGATAAGCACAAAACTTGCAATTGCTATTTTTTAACAAATGAGAGAATAAGTATTACAGCAATATTTGATTTTCTTTCTCAAATACAAAACCATTTTAGCACACAAATCATTTTGAATGAACCTGTGAAGTATAATGCTGAAATTTAAGTATCTGCAATGTTTCCATTTCAGGCACATCAAAAATCTCATTTTGGGTGCCTTTACCATTGCAAATGTTGTCACCAATTCCCTCAGGTCAAGTGCTGATGCTTGGGAATGTTCAGCTGATACAGCTGCCACACCGACTAGTCTCTTTTGTAGCACTGTTGTGCGTATGTACATTTTTATAAGTTTGAGCTTTAAGAAACTGTGTTCAACACTTGCCAGTGACACTGAAAGTGTGAGAAGGATCTTTAGAGCGACAGAAACACTAGGCATACCACCCAGGAGTTTTTATTGCAGTGTGAACAGAAGTATTCCTTGGGTGGCATAGACTTTAGAAGTCTTCAAGCTATTGCTATAAGTTCACAGCAAAGATCTTCAGTGTCAGTATCTTTGTTTCTAATATGCATCAATGATTTTTCCAAATTCTTGCAGGCCTTAAGTACATCTTCAGTAAAATTTTTGGTTGATACAGTACATACTATACGGGAAGCCAAATGAGGAATTATATTGCCGTAGCTCTTGGAATCTCTGTTCAACAGATTGTATGGCCAGATCTAAGGCAGCATAATCAAAAACTGCTTTCAATTTCTGCTTTGGAACTTTTGCTGCCTCTTCTTGGGCCTCATGCTCAATCTGCTGTTTCTTTCTCTTTTTTACTTTGTTCTTTCTCAAAGTTTAGTAGTATTTCTAGCTCCTTTGCAATCTCAGTAGCATCTATCAAAACTTGTTGGAAACCTTCATCACATCTACAGCCCCCAAGGTAATTCTTGGTCACTTGAAATTGGCTTGTAGCTGAATTTAAATCAGTTTCCTCCTTATTTTGTAGTAGCTTGCTTGTAAGATTAATTTCAAAAAGGATGTTGTATCATGTAACAAGGGATACCACAAACTTGAACTTACAAATTGCATCAGCAACGCCTTAGCTTCAGTTCAAGAAACATTTCCAGATATTATTTTTTTAGGCTCATGGCATCAGAGATCTCAATTAAAGCATCATATATGCTACCAAGATGATATCCCAGTGCTTTCAGAGCACTGATTTAACCCTCCAGTCTTGTTTGACTCAGTGGCTTAAAGTTGTGCGTGATACATGGCTAGTTAGAATTTGCCAACACTGAGTCATTGCAGAGAAATAAGTATAAATCCGTTGAACCAAACTGAGGAAACTTGTTGCTTCCAGACAATACTTAGTGGCATCACTGACTACCAAGTTTAAAGGGTGTGCACTGCAGGGCATGAAAAAGGCATGTGGATTTAGGTCTAGAACTATTTTTTATAGACCATTTTCTTTGTCGTTCATGTTACTCCCACTATCATAACCTTGACCATGCAGATTCTCAAGTGGTAATCCCATTTTCTCAAGCTGTCCAATAGGAGTTTCTGTCCTAAAGGCACCTGTAGTCTCCTTTAGTGGAATAAATCCCAAGTAATGTTCTTTTATCATAATTTCAGGCTCAGGCATCTCAGTATCTGATGGTTTGATTACATCAACATAATGTACAATCATTGTCATTTGTTCAATATGATTAACATCAGGTGTGCACTCCAGAATAACTGAATAGTATTTGGCTGAGTTTACACGTGCCAAAAATGTCTGCTTTATAGCACCTGATAGAAGCTGTATGAGTTCATTTTGGATATCTTTTCCTAAGTAGTGAACCATCGTTTCTTCATCTTTGCACAAATGCTAATTTATGATAGGATCACAAAGGGCTTAATATTCTACAAACATCAAAAACATTCTATGGTTAGTACTGTAAAACTTGTATCACAGAATGCCACATTTTGTATGCCAAGAACTCTGACCAAAGCAATCAAGCATTCAAAGATTTGTTGCCAATATTGATCTTCTTACCTGATTTTCTGCTGGCTGATATCATCAATTGTTTTTCCTTTATATAAGTGCCATTCTCTTCAGGTGTGGTCGTTTCCTAAATGGAGAGTATTGCTCTCATGTAAAGACAGAATTGCTCCAATGTTCTTCCAGTCTTTTGAACCTATTTTGCACTATTTCTTTTCTAAACAGCCTACAGCAAAAGACAAACCCCCCACAGAATATATAACCCCCTGACAGCACACTTCTTCACCATTTACTAGTCTCCTCTTGTACTGTATAGGTGAAAATCTTCAGTTTTTTGAGTCTTTGGAAAAATCATATCATACAGCCTGCTGTGGTCCATGTTGTACTATAAGCCATCACAAATTATCACTGTAATAGCTAGGCCAGTTAGCAGGGTCACTGTAATTCAAGCTGGGCACAATACCATCTTCTTTTGCAGTCTCTGCAGCAGTACTCTCACTTTCCTTGAAATCTTCTTTTTCCTCTGTGTGGTTCACTGAAATATCTCCAAATTGTGAAAGTTCTTTCTTAAAGTTTATATCATGTGTAGGAGGAGCAGCACGTACAGCTTCCTCAGTGGTAGTTGCAACTAGGATATAGTCATATTCTTGTTCTTTAACCGCTTTCTGTGTACAATGATATTTCTGGAAGAAACCTTCTTGCTTTGCTTGCTCCTTAGCTCTTTCTGCCTTTGTGGAACTGAGCCCCAGATGGTCATTTTTTAAGCAGTCATAGATCCCTAGAAAAATAACTATATTTTCTAAATAAGTTTAAGATCAGTCCAGGGATAAGCTAAGACTGTAGTTAGCACAAACTCACTTAGTCCAAGCCAAGCAAGATCAGGAGACAGTTGGGTTTAGTGTGGAGCATGTTGCCTGGCAATCATGCTAGCCAATCATGGGGTGAGCAATAGTGTGGTTATATTATGTCAACCCATGCCATGTGACCCTTCCATCCAGGCTTTGCTGCTGGTGGAACAGATCAATTCGTGTATTGGAGGGTCCTTGAAAACTTTACCATAATTGTATCCTGAATATTACTCCTCCTTCCGTTCCCCGCTCTCCTGTTTATTGATTCAGCTTGCCATTTCTCAGCCACCTGTAGTGGAAATCATCTACTGTCAGACATAGTTGCTGAGTCCTGGGGGTTGTTATTGCTGACTTCTAAGTAGGACATTCATATAGCTTTAGGGAAGGTGTGATATCAGTTGCAAACCTCTTAGTGCAGATATATTTTTTCCCTGCACATGCTCCTTTGCAGCAAGTATGCTTTGCATAATGCCAAGCAAAATTTCCCTACTTCCCTTCTTGAAGCTGTCTTTCTGCCCATTTCTTTCCAGAAACAGCAGAATGGCTGTGGAGATTTTAGTGTTTTCCACTTTGGCTCTCCTCTCGGTGTTGTTTGGGTACAGTTTGCTGTAAGAAGTCTTTTCTTTTCTTTTCTTAGCTCTGTAAGCAGTTCCCATTTTCCTTTGTTTTCCTTCTTGCTTTGCTTCCTCAAGTCACTGAAAATTTATTTTTGCAGCATTGGAAACTATTTCCCCACCTTTTCTCCTGGCTCACGCAACAGACCAGCTGCTACTTCTCCCTGCTCCCCTTTTCATGCTTGTTGTGAGATAATGGGAGGGAGAGTTATGCTGCGCTAGATAAGGACATACTTTTCTGCAGTTAGCCAGCTCTTTGGAGAGCTAAAAATGAGTAGTTTTGGTGAGGCTTGTTCCTCTCAAGTTGATTGAGTCTTCTGGGATAACTGTTGAGTCTCCTAGAATATTTTGAGATGCAGCAATGATTGGCAACATTACCTCAAAGCAGGATAATATAATTCATAAAGTTTGCCTTTTCTGAGAGTTAATGATTTCACATTGCCTACCCAAAGCCATATCATACTGCTGTTGTTCAAAAGAACAGTTTTGCTAGCAACTTTTTCATCTTAATAATTATCTCAGCTAGTTTTCTGGTGTTTGTTTGCCTACTGGGAAATGTCTCATTAAGAATGTTAGGGTGAGCTTTTGAGCTGCTTGGTTGTCTGTTGACAGGACCATTCCCCCTACCCTGTTGTGGGGTGCTCAATAGGGTTTCTGCCCCACTGCTGCCTGCCCATTAACCCTGCCTGCTGGCTTATCACTCCAGGCAGCAGACCACAGTCGCTGGTGCCAATGGGACTTTTGCAAGTGATAGGATATAGAATACTTTTATAAAACTATAATTAATTATATTCCTTAGCACTGTTGTATTTATCTTAAGATAAAAATATATGGTAAGTTGTACTATTCTAGAAACAAATCTATCTATGTAACATGAATTGGCCTAACATCCAGTCTGGAGGGGAATGGTTAACTGAAAACTCAGGGAATTTATTTATTTACATATTTATTTATTTGGAAGTTTTGTATGCCGTCCCATTCACATAAGCCTTGGGACGGCTTCCAGCATATAAATAAATATCTATACAAATACATATAAAATCTGGAAACATCCTGGCTTAATACTTTAAAACCAATAAATAAAATCAGCAATTATTAAAATATCGTTTAAATAAAAAGGTCTTGGCCAGTTGCCAAAAAACAAATAACGACGGCTTCAAGTTCCAGGTTGATTCAAGGACGTCCAGAGACCAAGGTCAGAGGAGGGCCAGATAGGGTTGGGAGTGCAAAAGAGAGATACTGCAAATTATAGCCAATAATAGGGGAATTTTCACTTCTCAAGAAAGCAAGAGATTGGGCAAATGATCCTCACTCAGAACATGTCATGTGATATCACGCCATAAGCTATCTGATTAACAAAGGGGGATAAAAGAAGGAAGCTGAGAATGCTCCGGGTTCCTCTTCAAGGAGAGGTTGCTGTCTTGCTGCTAGAGGCTCTGCGGAAGAATGCTGTGCCACCTTTTATATGGGAGACTACAACTGGCATCTGTGTTTAGAGCTAGGCAAGGGAAGCTTTGTTATTCTGTGCCCGAGGAGGCCAATGGGGCCTGGGGTCTTGAAGGGATTTAATCAATTGTAAACTGTGTCTGTGCTACTCTCCAACTTCCCGTTCCCTTCCCCGTTTGTATTGTGCCTTAAGTGTCCTAGTGGTTTTAGACCTTCCAACCCTATTTGTTAGCCTTTTCAATAAAATCCTCCCCATGCCCCCCGCCGCCCACCGCCACCAAGACTTGGGTTGTCATGTGCTGAATCCAGTGTCTGGTCTGGAATCGGGGACCAGGGAGTCTCTGGGTGGAAGTTATAGCCCAGTGGCCCCAGGGAGGTGGGGACTCCTGGGAGGCTGACCGCTACAGTATAAAACTGTGCCCCTCGTGATCAGTTCTGCACCCCTCTGAATTCTGCACCCTGGGTGGCCAAATGGTAGCACAGGCCCTGAATATTACAAGCAGAATGACATAATACAAATGAATCGGCAATACAACTATACACTCTACTGTGTGCCACAAGCCTAAATCCCATCATTTGTCTGTGATGACCAGCCTGGTGTCTACTGAAGTTTTGAAGGGTTGGCTTCCCTATTTTGGTTTCTACAAGGCCTTCAGAGATTTCTCTGGATGTTTGTGTGTTTATTCTTTGAAACCTGGAATATGTTTGAGCCCAGGCAATCATCTTTCATCTGCTACAACTGTGACATGGACAAATACAACTATACTTAATGTTCCAGTCACCAGGCAAAAGCCATGGCTACACTTGGATAAGTTTGCATCTGACTTCTGGCCTGCCAGAGAGCTACTTTTCCTGGAGGAATTCCTTGGCCATTTCAGCTCAGGCCTTGGGGAGTGTCATGTTTAGCTTTGTGGCAGATCTGGTACTCTTCTAATGGAGTTATAAATAAATAAAGCTGGCTGTGGGTGCCCTTTCCCCACCTTTTTAAATGCTCAGACTGTATCCCACTCCGCAACTCTTATGTACAGATAGACTCAAAATACATCTTAGGGAACAAGCCTAGGCAGCATCTGAGGAGTCCTAGCATGGTTTGGATCATAAGAATCAGAGCTGAGAATTGGGACTGTGCCTTGCCTCTGCTGTCCTGCAGACAGACCACAAAGGACCATGCTGTCTGCTCTCAAAGGTAGGGAAAGTGGCCCTGGAAATGAGGGAAAGGTGGTGTGTCAGTGGGTGGGAAGGGGAGATTAGAGAGGCCAGGCTATGCATTATAGTGATGCCCCTTCCCTCTCTCTCAAAATGTTCAATTTAGTGGGCCAAAAAGCCCATCTAGCAAAAATGCAGGGCGGGAAGACAAGGAAGCCAGAGATTGCCTCTACTGCTTCTCCTGCTCTGCACTGGATGAACATGTGCCTCCGAATTCGAGGACTCACAGCTATCAGCACAGGGTTGGATTCTAAGTGAAGTTGCACCTTTCAGGGAAGGCCTCATGTAACTCTTACATTGTGAAGACATGTGAACGAATGCACATGAACTTGGAAACCTGCCGCTTGTTTATCCTGAGTGGGGTTGGGACCCCATCCAGCTTAGTGATGTCTGCTAGATCTCAGGGTAAGGTGTTCCTCAGCCATTTCTTCCTCGATCCTTTCACCTGATGATGCTGGGGACTAAACCCGGGACCTTATTATCTCCGGAGCTCTGGACCCTGCTGTGGCCCCCAGGCACTCTCTTCCAAGGGCCAAATTAGTGTTTTGCTCACCCTGTTCCCTGGCATCTAGCTTGTGGATGTGCTGAGGTGTAAGCTGGCTGCTATAAGCCTGCTCTGTTAAGTGAGGCATTGGGCTAGGTGGGCTCTCTGGAGAGTTGGCCAGCCACTTTGCTATGGTGGCATTCGCTGCCTAAGGGAAGCGGCTGGTGGGGCTTCCCAAAGGGGCTTGCTCTGGTGATTCCTCAGAGTGATGCACCAAGCAGGCAGTCTCTGAAATGGCTGCTGCTTGGAGTATGCCATACTCTAAGAGGTCTAAGTGTAGCTGCAGCCTTACTCTAAGAGTAACCAGATAGGTAGATTCATGCCAATTCATGACTGGAAACAATTCTGGAAAGAATCAAGGACATTATTCACTTTCTTGTTCCTTGATTCCTAAATGTTACCTAAATGTTAATTAAACAACAACAGCAACATGATTGTGCTACTAACAGAAAAAAATAGAAAAGTCCTTGGCTTTAAAGATGCTTAAAGAGTATCTACTATGGAACTGGATCCAGAATTTTCCACTACCAGTGGAGACATGCTGTGTCACATGAAACATGGCAGTGATTCCCACCCAACTCACTTCACCCTTTGAAGACTCCAGTACAACCTCCCATATTGCCCTGGAGGGTCCCCCAACCCTCCAAAGCAGAATTGAGGGAGAGAGAAGGCAGTACAAGGTAAAGGAGACCTGAGGAAGATAACCATCTTTCCATTCCAAATGTAGGAATATTTGGCTGGACCAGAAGTAGCTCTTCCATTCATGTGAGGCAGATCCTGCACCCAAGCCCTTCAATTTCCCCATATTTTACATCATCAGCCATTTCTACCTGGCCACCTCAGAGGGAAAGGAGAGAGAGCCAAGCCCACTCTATTGTAAGCCATCCTGAGGCAGTGCAAAGGATGGGATAAAAATGTTTTAAATAAATAAATAAATAAATAAATATTGGCCTGGCTGGGAATGGCTGCCATTGCATCCCTTGTCTCCCAAACCATACTCCTTCATAGCCACTCGACCTCATACCTAGAAGATAAATGTTTGTATCTTTGAGGACTGGCATCAAAATTTGTTCGACATTCCTTTTGTTCTACATTTCTGGGAATGAACTTCCCAGGGAGACTAACCTGGCACCTAAATTGTATGCTCTGTAGCACTGTCCTATTTTTTCTCAGGTATTTTAGTTTCAGCATGTTCTAAATTTCATACTGTATTTTAAGTCTTTTACTGATGCTCGTTTTTATTTCAGTTTTTACTTTTATTTTATGCTGTTGTCTTATCTATTTAAAATGTTAGTCTCTATTTTATACTGAATGTTATGTTTTAAATTGTTTTTAAATGGCTGAGCACTGCCCAGAGAGCTTCAACTATTGGGCAGTATAAACACGTAGTGAATAACTAAGATGGATTCACTGCAGAGAGTGCAACCCATTGACATAAACTGCAATCAATCAGGACTTACCTGAGTAGAACATCCAAGTGGTTTATGACTGCAGAAAAGAAAGAAGCCTCTCTGTGTGTAGGAGTCCTACAGAGGTTTGGGCTGCACACATGGTGTGTAAGTAGCTGCGAGAATCAGCAGGCAGATTTGCATGACACAAGAAGCCACAGTGGTTTCTTGCACAGGATGGTCTGTTGTACCAGGATGAAATGCCACCCTGTTGTAGTATTTCTGCATAGTATGTTTGCATTTTAGAAACCATAATAAGAAGCAAGAGTCTGTTCTGTGGTTTCCATGCTTTACCATGATTTCTCTGGTTGTCTGAATCCAGCATCATGGTTTCCACAGTGGTGGAAAGAGTCCCCTGGAAAGAGCAGCAACTGCAGGAGCTGCTCCAGCCATCTGCTGTGGGATTGAATTTCAGGATAGTGGCTGATGGGATATGTGCCAATACCTAGAGGACTGAGTGAGGAGGGTGTTCATGTTGAAATCAATTGATCACCTGTCAGACTCGTCCAGGCAAAAAACTGCATACTGTGGAAATCACACGGGGTTGCTTGTTGTGTAATGTGAACCCAGTTAGTGTCCATGTGCCTCTGTGTGTGCGTGATGTGTGAGCATGTGCATGTGTTTTCTGCTTGTCTGTCTATGAACCTCTCTCTCTCTTTGTGTATGTGTTAGATGCCATCAGTATTCATTGCTAATTTGGGTAATCATTGTTTTATTGCATTCTTATTTGGAGTATTTTAGATTGTAAGAAGAGTGCTTTATTAGAAAATACTTCTGGTATGTTATTATGAAAAGGAACATCAAAGAATTTCAATGAGCAAAAGTAAATAGCAAACTTTCCATGTAATTTACTGCAAAATGGATCTCACACAGCCTCAGCACAATACATATTTAGGAAAGTGATCTGTTTCTTATGTCTTGCAGGTTGTTAAACATCAAATTCCACTTACTCTTGACATTTTTACTCATCATTCAATACACAGACAACTGATCAGAATGTCCTTCCTTTCATCTTTTTGAAAACATTCATTAATTCACTGTTGACCGTGTAATGCTTGGTTTCTCAATAAGGACTTAATCAAAAAATCAAAATATCTCTTCAGCCTTTTTCCACAAAGAGGCTCTTCTCTGAACCATTCAGCTTCTTCCTCTGTACTCACCAGGCAACATTCCTTTTTTAAAAAAAATCAACTTCTTGATATATTATGTAATGGCATTTTTCTCACCACATATACCTTGATGGAGAAACTGAATTTTGATTACATAACCTTTTACACTTCACAAGCTTTCTGAATAATAATAAAATAAAAATATAGATAGCATGTATAGTACATGTAAAGACACTACACAGATCTTACAGTTTGCTTCAGTGGAAGGTAGTTAAGTAAGTACAAATACTCCTTTTGGGACCATGTTTTACTGGCTTTCACAACCAACAATTTCTGGTGATATAAATTGGCTTTAAGTCCTAGTGATGCAGTTAGCTCCAAACCATAGTTTATTGTGTCAGTGTTCAACTCTGAATTAGAACCTATTTGCGATACTGTTCATTTCCAGTCAATTCCCAGAGGTACCATAATGATCAAAACAACAGCACAAACTCAAATCTGTCAAACAATAGTTCGACTTTATAATAAAATATGACGCTCAATTTATTTGTGTAAATATCAGATGGTATGGGTAAAAGCATAGATTCCATATAATCATGTTCATAAATTGCATTGGTGCAACGGCAAAGATTAAAAATGTAATTTATGTTCTGATTAGAGCCTTCCTTAGCTGGCTTGGTAGTAATACTTCAACATCTAATATTTTCAGCCTTCACAGTCTCAGAAACAGGGCCAGTATGTAACAGTTACAGCAAAGACAAAATAGAGGCATTTTTCATGATTTGCATTTGATGTGGGGGATTGCATTGAAACATAAGACCAGTTACGGTGGTGGTGGTGGTGGTAACTAATATAAAGAGTAAGGACAATTAGCTGGTACAACACATGGCATTGATTTGTTGTCCTCATTCCCAATCAGCTATATTTACATCAACTATGATCACATAGCTAACTCTCATTGGCTTCAGCACTGCAGCTTCATGTTTTTGTTTTTGATTTCTGATTGGCTAGAATCACTCTCAGAAAGCAGAAGAAACCTTAGCAAGGAAGAAGAATGGTGCTGGAGAGAAACAAGTCAATAGCAGTCAAATGCCTAAAACTGTGAATATGAAGAAGATTTAGGGAAACATTTCACTCCAGCTCTATTTTTGACCCCTGGATTGAAATCTTCAACCAGTTGTCACAGCCCTAGGTACAATATATTGTGACTGGGACTGTGTTAAATTGTGTGACCATCAAAAGAATGAACTCAGAGAACAGAAGCAATGTAGCTAGTGGCCATGGTAGTGGAGTGGTGCCATTATCTTTAGGAGAGATCCACAGGATCCATTATGTCAGTGTGTAAATTGGCTGGCACACTTGTGTGTTAATCTGACAATTGTGGCCTCATCAATTGTAGGGGTACAGGTAAATTTCATTTTTGCTAACAGAACATGCCAGCATGCCTCAGTCAAAGCCTTGAACAAGAACACAGGTGTGAGCACATGCCAGATGAAAATATTTGTGAATTGCCAAACATGTCCTTGTTTTTCCTCTCATTTCCAATTCCCTGTTTGATTTGTGGCAATTTCCTAAATTGCTCAAATTTCCTCATTAGACAGAGTCAGGGCCAGTTTAATGGAGAGAGCAAAGTTGTGCAAATTGAGGGGAGGGGCTTTGCACAAATCTCTCCATTCAGGTGCTGCTCAATTTGCACAAATTTCCCTTTCCTGCAGAACAAGCAGTAATCATAAATGCTAGTGGGACTCAAGCACGAGACAAGCATTGAGACAATGTTCAGAGAATTTATTTATTTGTAGTTATTTATTTATTTAAAACTTTTCTAGACTGTCCCATTACCAAAGTCTTGGGACAGTTTAACAATACAAAATGTAAAACTAAAACACAGTGTCCTGAAACTTCAACTAACAATAAAACCCCACCAGAATCTGGGTGACCTCAGAGTTCATCCAACAAAACAACAGAGTGTTCAGGCTGTGTTTTGCTTGTTTGTTTTAGTTGTAGCTTTGCCAGTGTTCACAATGATTTAGAGAGTGAGGAGAAGAAGACAAGTTCATGCTGCAAACAGTTTATAATCTAAAATCAGGTGGTGGGTAGGCAGTCCTTCCAAAGAGACTTTGAGCTCTTAGTTGCAAAGGCTGTGCAAGCATTGAGCTTCAGTATTGCCAACCAGGTTCAGTGTCCCACCAGAGCTGGATTTCAAAGCACCATTCTGGGCCCCACTGTCTGGATAGAGCTTGTAAATGGACCAGTGACAGGCAGCCCCTCTACCTGTGGTGACAGCATTGATCTGCATAAAATTTGCATATGCTGATTTATATGCATGTACATAAATTTACAGATTATTATTATACTTTAAAAAAAGGTAAAGGTTTCCCCTTGACATGAAGACCAGTCATGCCTGACTCTAGGGGGCGGTGCTCATCTCCGTTTCCTAGCTGAGGGAGCCTGCATTTGTCCGCAGACAGCTTCCATGGTCATGTGGCCGGCATGACTAAACACTGAGGTGCACAGAACGCTGTTACCTGCCCACCGAAGTGGTACCTTTTTATCTACTTGCATTTGCATGCTTTCGAACTGCAAGGTTGGCAGGAGCTGGGACGGAGCAACGGGAACTCACCTCATTGTGCAGATTCGAACCGGCAACCTTTTGATCTACCAGTCCAGCGGCATAGTGGTTTAAACCACTGCGCCACCTGCAGTCCCATATTATTATACTTTAGACATATATTAAATCTCACTGCAGTGTGGACTGTGACCAGGTGACAGTGTGCCTGCTCATTGACCCTGCTGTTCAGGTGCTAAACGCTGCTATAGCTTTGACAACAATTCTGATACTTTATTATCCTTCATTCACAAAAAACTAGTATTCATTGCATTTGGGGTCTGGGTTTTTTTAAAGTGCCTCAGGCAAGTAAAATGCTGCATATGAAAAGCCTTTGTTCTGGCTGAAAAATTCCCCCAGGAGGTGTCAAGAATGGCTTTCAGCTTCCTGTTAAGTGCAGGTAATTCAGGGTGTAATCTTTCCTGAGGATACACAAAATAAGAAAATCTGCAGAACAGTGCTTGGCTTATTGATGTTTATTCTGGCTAGCTATAGTTTGGCCTACTCACTTTAAAAAATCATAGCAAACATTTCCCTAAATTAATTTTAATTCTGTTTGGTGGAGGTTTTAGCTAAGAATCTTAGCTTTAAAAAGAGACAGTGATGCTCTATATTGATCCTTCTTTTGTCCCTTTGCTTGAGGCCTATCTAGGAGTGTAAAAGAATTCCATATAACTATTTCTATGAAAATTCTGGGGTAGTTTTGTGTCCTACTCATGCTTTGATTTATAGGGCATGTTTTGGGGGTGGGGAGGACAAAATCAGAGACCAAAATTTGGGGACTTTTTAGAATAGGATGTGGTGCCAATGTTTGAGGACAAGTCTGTAGGGCTACTTATAAATTACAGTAGAAAATGTGAGCTAAGGAGATGCCAGTTACCACACTTTGTGGGATGAAGAGAAAATTGCCTTTCAGCCTTTCAGATAGGGAATTGTCATCTATCAAAAAGCACACATGGCCACCCTAAAGCTTACTAAGGCAATCACGTAACAATACTGGGATGTGTATTTTATTCAGGAATAAAGGAGGCTGTTATGGCTCCATCTACAGCTAGCACTGGACTACCCTATGAAATAAGAATGAGAAAACTAAGTCAGGCTTTGGGCTGTTTATGTAGAGATGCAGCAGGGCAACAGATAGGTAGCAAGGATGCAAAGTAGATTGGATAAATAAGACAATACTTTCCTATTGACTGTGCAGGTCCCAAAAATATTTCACCGGTCTAACTGCATCCCTTTGCTGTTTTAACTTTTCCAGTAGTAATTGCCAAATGGTAGATTTGTCTCTTAACGAGGTTGCTAATGGCTGTGGGAGAATAATCCTCTCTCACCTTACTCCTATATGAAAATTTTATAGGACCCTAATCTATAGTGTGTTTAACCTGCAGTGATTTTAGAAGCGAGCATATGTGATAGGAGTCAATATGGTTATGTGTAAGGAAGCCACAAAGCGAATCATTACGTTGCTTACATGGATTATACTTTTATTGGTAAATATATTCAAGCATTGATTTTTCTCCTCCCTTTTCAAGTAAATAACCAGCAAGAGCTGGGGTAGGGGGAATCACCATTAATAATTGAAGCATACATGGAGAGAAATGCAAGTTTCAAACAAATGCACACACTCAAAGGCTATTTAGAGTCTGAAGGCTCAGTTCAGCAGCCCACTCTGTTCAGCAAAAGGTTCTTGGGCCATGATGGTCATGCTAAGTTTTGGTTTTGGGCAAACTGTGACCACAGTATGTGCACATAGGTAGGATGAAGCTCTGAGGAATCCTTCCCTCTAGCATTTGCAGACTTCCACTTGTGCTCAGCCCAGACTTAGAAAATGAGCTGAGCCTAGAAAGCATCTGCAAACACTTACGGAAGGTCAGTTGCGCAACTGGCAACTTTCTTATTTATTTATTTTATTTATTTAGTAAGCTTCTATGCCGCCCCATTCACCAAAACCTTGGGGTGGCTCACAACAATAAATAAATATATATTCAACATATAAAAACAATATTATTGGAGACATCCTGGCCGAAGATATAAAATCAATAAATAAAGCTAACAATTAAAATTATGTTTAAATAAAAAGGTCTTGGCTTGGCGCCGAAAAACAAATAACGACTGCACCAGGTGGACCTCTCTGGGGAGCGTATTCCATAGATTGGGCGCCACTGCAGAGAAAGCCCTCCTCCGGGTACTTACCCTCCTAATGTCCTTCATGGAGGGCTCCCGGAGAAGGGCCTCTCCTGCTGATCTCAAGGAGTGGGAGGGCACATATGGACGTAAGCGCTCCTTTAGGTAGCCAGGACCCAAGCCGTTAAGGGCTTTATAGGTAATAACCAACACTTTGAATTGGGCCTGGACTTCAATGGGGAGCCAGTGAAACTGATGGAGGACTGGAGTCATGTGAACATAACGCCCAGTCCCCGTCAGCAGCCTGGCAGCTCTATTTTGCACCAATTGAAGTATCTGGACCGTCTTCAAGGGCAGCCCCATGTAGAGCGCATTGCAGAAGTCTAGTTGGGAAGTTACCAACGCGCGTGTCACTGTCGCCAGGCAGTCGTTCTCCAGGTAGGGACGTAGCTGATGGATCAGCCGAAGCTGAAAGAAAGTGCTCCTCGCCACCGCTGTCACCTGAGCTTCAAGTGAAAGCTCTGGGTTGAGGAGCACTCCTAAGCTGCGGATCTTGTTCCTAAGCGGGAGTGCAACCCCATTTAGGACAAGGTCAAGGTCCCCTTCCCTGAAGCCTAATCCGCCTACCAACAGGACCTCCGTCTTGTCTGGATTGTGCTTCAGTTTATTGGCCCTCATCCAGCCCATTACTTTGGCTAGGCACTGGTTCAGTACAGCCACTGCCTCACCTGCATTGGTAGAAAATGAGAGGTAGAGCTGGGTATCATCAGCGTACTAATGATTTCGCAGCTCACAACTCCTAATGACCTCTCCCAGTGGTTTCATGTAGATGCTAAATAGCAAAGGGGACAAAATGGATCCCTGCAGTACTCCATGGCATAACTGCCATGGCACAGAGCCATAGTCCCCCAGCATCACCTTCTGGAATCGGCCATTGAGATAGGAGCGGAACCACTGCAAGGCAGTGCCTCCGACCCCCAATCCCGCTAGCCTATCCAGAAGGATACCATGGTCGATGGTATTGAAAGCCACTGAGAGGTCCAGGAGAACCAACAGGGACGCACTCCCCCTGTCTTTCTCCCTGCACAGGTCAGTGTACAGGGCGACCAAGGCAGATTCAGTACCGTACCCAGGTCTGAAGCCAGACTGAAATGGGTTCAGATAATCAGTTTCATCCAAGAGTGCTTGGAGTTGTCCCGCCACCACCCGCTCCAACACCTTGCCCAAAAATGGGATGTTGGCCACTGGTCTATAATTAGTGGCCATCTCTGGATCCAGGAACGCTTTCTTCAGAACTGGTCAGACTACTGCCTCCTTTAAAGGGGCAGGTACCCAGCCATCCCTCAGAGAGGCATTAACCACTTCCAGGATCCAGGTCCCTATCCCATGCTTGGCATTGTTAATTAGCCAAGATGGGCAAGGGTCCAATAGGCAAGTGGTGGGACGTACTCATCCAAGCACCTTGTCCACATCATCAGACCGCAGTAACTGAAACTCATCCATCAATTTTGGGCCAGACGGCGACATTGGTATCTCCCCAGAAGCCTCTGGGTCACTAGTGGAGTCCAGCTTGTGACGAATCTGAGAGATTTTCTCCCTAAAATGCTTGGCAAAGTCATCACAGCGGGCCTTCGAGGGTGGTACTGGATCTTTTTTAGGGCCAGGATGAAGCAGCCCTTGTACCACCCAAAAAAGCTCTGCTGGATGGCATTGTGAGGGGGCAATGGAAACGGCGAAGAATTTATTTTTGCTGCCCTCACCACCACAGCATAGGCCCGATAATGGGCTCTTAAGTGTGTTCGGTCAGATTCATCCCATGATTTCCTTCATGTACACTCTAGACGTCTCCTAACCCGCTTCATAGCCCACAATTCAGGTGTATACCAAGGGGAAGAGTGGGCTCTGCCCGGTGGGAGAGGAAGCTTGGGAGTGATCGTGTCAATAGCCCTGGTCATTTCCCCATTCCATAGTTCGACCAGAGCATCGACAGGAGCACCAGTCTTGTCAACTGGAAACTCCCCCAGGGCCTTCTGGAATCCATCCTGATCCATCTGGCTCCGGGGGCGGTCCCACACAATCGGGTCTGCACCCTTACAGAGGGAAAGGCCGCTCTCGAGCACAAACCTCACAAGGAAGTGATCTGACCATGACAGGGGTGTTAGACATAAATTCCTCACCCTCAGACCACCCTCTTCCTGCCCCGTCGAGAAAACCAGGTCCAGAGTGTGTCCACATTCATGGGTCGGGCCTATGACATGTTGAGACAGTCCCATGGCCACCATGGAGGCTATAAAGTCCTGAGCCGCCAGTCCCAGCATGGAGCTTGAAGTCCCCCAGGACCAACATCCTGGGAGTCTTCGACACCAGGTCCGAGACAATCTCCGTCAGCTCAGGCAGGAAGTCTGTTGGGCAGAAGCGTGCATGGTACACCAACAGAATCCCCAATCTGTCTCGGTCGCCCAACACCAAGTAGAGGCACTCTAGCCCTGTCCTCGAGGGGACTGGAAGCCCTGTGAGGGAGATGGAGGCTCAGTAAACCAAAGCAACCCCCCTCCCCTCCCTTCCAGGCATGGACGGTGCTGAACCAGATACCCAGGTGGGCACATTTGAGAGAGGGCAACATCCCCCCCTCTCCCGCCCAGGTCTCTGTTATGCAAGCCAGGTCGGCCCCCTCATCCACAATCAGGTTGTGGATGAGGGACGATTTGTTGTGGACTGACCTGGCATTAAGCAGCAGCACCATCAGGCCCAGGGAGCAGTTGACAAGACTACCTGGAACCCTCTGGCTGGGGGTAGAACCAGAAGGAGGGACAGGTGTCAACCATCTGTCCTTCCTTCTTCTATGTGGACATGTTAAACCCCTACCGCTGTAACGTCTGTTGCCCCCAACCACCCTAATGGTGGTGCCCACGCGCTCCCCATGTAACCCAACTGTCGACATGGCCAGGAACAACTCAGTAAAAACAAGTTAAAATACAATAAAAACATTAAAACAATATAAAACTCCTCGTCTACCCCTAATACAAAATTCCAATATAAAATTCCACCCACTGCCAAGGTCCTTCGCCAGCCCAGCCCCCACACGGCCTCAAACGGTCTCAAACAGCGGCAACCACCTTTTGGCCGTCGGCCCAAGGCTGCCGGCCCTGGCTGTGTCCAGCAAGTTAAGCCGGCACCCGTCCCCACGCCCCGCCTCCAATCCGGCGTTGCATGGGATTCTTCTGCATCACATGCAGCACAAAGAAAGGCTGCACATCACACACGTGGAAGGGACATGATGCTTGCACAGCAGTTGTGAGGGGCTGGATTCCTGCTGAGTAGTACGTGAACCCAGGTGTGCTCACTGGGAACTCAGACTCATGGCTGTAACAAAGTGGACTGCAGTTGGGGCAGCCAGGCTCAGGGAATCTGAGATTCCCACCCCCAAAATGGATTCCTCACTCATCCCTACACATGAATCCCGATGCAGAATGGGTCTTCTGCTGATGTCATTTGTACCATGGCTGCTGTGTTAGTTGACTGCTGTGTTAGTATGGGTGGATCAGAAGATCATTAACAGAAAGATCATACTATCCCTTATTACCTGCATCATACCTCTCAGTTGTTGGCGGAGGGGGGTGGTGTTGTGACAAGGCCCTGTATGTCCAGCTGAGGCTTCCTACTTCCTCTGCCAAGGATGCTGCTCAGACTGCAAAGGACTGGGGTTGAGGTTTGGCAAGGCTATGCCACAGGAAAGGACCCACACCTCAGGGAGTTGACTGAGCAATGTCTCCTGAACTCCTGGAAAAATCTCATGTGTAAAATACAACCTCTTAGGCTAGAACTAGGAGTAAAGGCAGGATGGCTGTAAATCGATCCTGCGCCTTTGATCAAGTGCTATGCACTAGCATGGGTAACAACAGGCTGCACTCCATATGTTGGGTCTGTTTTCCTCTAGACCTCCTCAGAGTTGGCCTTAAAGCCTCAGTGCAATGTCCTGTATTGCATGCAGCACCACATCTTCCCTTTGCTTGCAAAGGGGAGCACAGGCTTCCTACACTTGCTTGCAAAACTGCCACTTCATTTGGCTCACAAATTCACCAACAGGGCCTCTGAAATCTCTAAGGAAGCAATTTATTTACCCATTTGCAGAAAGGAAGACACATTTCACCAAAATAGCAAGAATGGTAACAGTGGAAGTCAATGGGGGTACAGACTTGCACTATATTCTCATATGGTAACATAGATGCCATTTCAGAAATAACTGCTGTAGTTTAAATAGAAAAACAACACCCCACCCCTCATTAGTGGGAAGGCTGTCTCCTGGGATTCCTTGCCTGCCTGCCCAGGCACTGATGCTGGTAACTTGAAGACTCTGCTCTCCCTTTCTATGGTACTTGTTTCTTGAACAGGCCTCCAAACAGATATGTCCTCTGACAGACCTCCAAAGAGAAGACTGCCCACTCTAAGGACACTCTACTGTCTCTTGTACAAACAGAAGAACAATCCTGCTGGATCAGACCAAGTGTCCCCCTAGAATAGCGTCCTGTTCATACAGTGGGCATGGAAACCTCCCCAAACAAAATACATGCACATCAGCATCCTTCTGCCCATGTTCCCCAGCAACTGGGGTCCATAGGCATGCTGCCTCTAATCCTTCAGGTAGCATGTGGTTGACAGGACTAGTACCATTGATAGTCTTGTCCTCCACACATTTGTCTAATCCCCTTGTAAGGCCATCCAAATTGGTAGCTAGCATAATGTCCCCCTGTGAGACCCTTTGCTTCTACTTATTCTGCTGTGCTCTGTTCTGAAAGAACTTTCTTGCAAAGAAATAGGGCTGGTGAGTGATGTGAGTGGTTAAGACAGAGGGGTCTGGATGTGGTGTGCAATGGGATGAGGCTTTCAGAAGCGGGAGTGAGGGGAGATTGTGAAGCAGCCTTCTGTCAGCCTATGGGCAAATATAATGTAATTATGACATTGGGAGGAATCTAGGGGACTTACAGTCTGCCCCCTGCCCAAACCACATGGCCAGCCATGCTCTAGCTCCTCCACAGAACCATCCCCAGAATGTTATCTGCTGTAGCAGCACACAGTGCAACTACCAAAAGTAGTTCAGAGGCGTCTTCTCATAATGTGGTGCTCATAACAAGTAGCTCTCACTGTGGAGGCAGGACGTGCTCTGTAACTGCTATTTAAGACATCCAAGAGATATCTAAACTAGTTGCAACTTGCTGCTATTAAAACCAATGAGAGATTAAAACCAATCAATATATAACTAACCTGTCCTATTGATTTGTCTGGGCCTGTGTTTAAGTGCATTAGGCTGGTTCTGTCATCTGGTGTTTTTGCTGGATAAAGGGGGGAAAGAGAGAGAGAGAGAGAGAGAGCATGCATTCCTGTGTGCTTTTTGCTCTCTGATGAGGCCCTGCTAATAGCACTCCTGCCTGCTGAAGTTGGGGCACTGTCAACAGGGCCTCATCACAGATCAGGAAGCTTCCTGAGAAACCAGCTCCATCTGTTATGCTCTTCACCAGTGGTCATCCAGCAACTACTCAAGATTTGGAAGAAAAGCCTCAGGGGGCATCCAGGCCAGTCCATCAATATAGTTGAGAGACCAGCACTTTTGGGTTCTTTTTCCCTTTGGACAATTTCTGTTGGAGCTGCTCATGATAAGATCAACAATATCCAGCCATTACAATTGGTCATTCTAAAAGCCAAATAACCCAAAGAAATACTGCCTATTTTATTTTTTACCTTTCCCCTCCCTGTCTTCTTTTCCTTTTGGTTCAAACATTCTTAGCTTGTGAGCCATCAGGCTCTTATTGCCAGAAAAGCAACTCTGGGAGCCTTTCCAGCTGAAGAGCTGGAAATTAATGCTTAAGATAAAATAAAGCAAAACAGGATAAATGAAGCAAACTGTCTCAGCTGGGGCTCACTTTTTGGGACATATTTCCAACTCCCTCCCCACAAAGTCCCTCACCTGCTTATCTGTATGACAGGTTCCTAGTTCCTACCAAAATTTGGCATTAGCTAAGAGAAGTAACCGTCTTAACACTGAGGTACACCAACTCTTAGAACAGATTTTAAAAATAGGTTTTTAAACAGAATAGGAAAAACAGAAAACAAACCATGTACACATTCATAGCTTTCATACATCATACTGAAATTAAAAAAAAAGAATAGCTTTGGCAAACTATATACACTAGTGAAGGCTCTATCTTCCTCAAAGACCCTTTGTTCAGGGTCTCTTGAACAAAGACTAGTCTCTGTTTTATATGAAACAGAGTTATGGAGTTATATTGAGTTAAAGAAACTTCAAAAGTCCCCAGCCTCTGAAGTCCTGTCTTTGTAACCTACCATTAGCAACAAATTTGCCTTTGTTTTCATCTTTGTCTTTGTCTTAAGTTGCATCAACCAAAAGTTTGTCCCATAGTCTTCTCTCTTTAGCAAAGCCAAATGACTCTGCTATGCCAAAATCACTTTCCAAGATCCACTCTCATTCAAATTGGGCCCACAGAACCTATCCCTTCTATGTCTATTTATACTGTAGTAAATTATCCATACTGCTTTTATTTGTAATCAAACACTTATGGCAGGCTCATATAGTGTTCTGCCTTAAATAATACAACACTTAAACTGCTGAGTATACATTCTTCATTGAATCAACTCCACAAAGATGCCTGTAAAGAGAGCTCATATTTGAGCTTCAGAATGTCAGCTAAGGGGTGTCTGTTTAGACTTTAGGGCACAATGCAATGCCCTCCACTCCAGTTGCACATAAGCCTTCCAACTTGGGGACTTAAATACATCCAGTGCATGGAGTGAAGTGTGGTGGTGGTGACCTCTGACATGGCAGGACCATGTGTCATGTATGCCATCTCCACAGGCATTTCAGACATCCAAAAGAACCTATGGGTGCTGATGAGAAATAGCATAAACCATTGATCCCGGCCTCGTGGGCTCCTTTCCCTCCAATATACACCTTTTCCTTTTCTCGGAGTCCTGGTTGCGTCGGAGAGGCAGCCGTGCAAGCCCACTGAGATGGGGACAGAATGGCGGCTCAGCCTCCAGCATCCTAGCTCCAAGGTCACAGGAGGTCACAGGTAGGGCTCCAAATAATTCTGTGCCCACAATGCCAGGTGGCCATAGGGTTGTCCCTTTAATTAAATACTGATCATTTTATTTTAATCATTGTATTATGTTGGATCCAGCACCTGGATGCTGTTGGAACACAGAAGGGCTCCTCTCACCATCCAGGTTTTAGAGTTCCCCACAGCTCTGCCCAGTATCCTTGACTGTTTGTGTAGCAGGCAGTTGGAGGGGCTGCCACAGGGAGGAAGGAGTATGGAGGTCTGATTCTACCAGCCCAGTTGCAGGCACCTAAGTCTGGATTCATATAAGATTATCTGTAAGCTTAAACCAGAATATAAATAGTTAACGGGAAAAAAGTCCTTCCTGATCTAAGCAATAAAGGCAATGATGTGGGTAATCTATGATGACTCAAAGCAGCTCTGTAGGAAGTGCTGTACCAAATGGAAGGGCTTTCGGAGTCTTACTTGTCCTCTAAAAAACAAGAACAAATCTAACGTATAAACACCAGGTTGCTAAATGATATATCCATTTTTTGAGTACTGGAAACATTGAGCACTTAAGGAGGTTGCCTGTCAATGGATCACAACACAGCATGGTTGGGTAACTGCCAGAGGCCCATCCTGCAATGATGAGAAAGAGGAAAAAGGAGCAAGAGCAAGTGGTAAGAATGGCGGGGAGAAGCAAACAGGGGCCCCATTGAGGGTCTCTTGCCCAAGAATCCCCTGGCACCTGGTGCCAATGCTGTTCCTGTCACCAGGGCAGCAAATCTCTGCACTGGAGCTGCTGTTCGTGAAGACAGTTTACCAAAGTGCACCAGGTGACAGGTCTTGCTACAGCATCAGGTACTCTTGATCATAAATGCTGGAACTATTTCTCCTGGGTCAGGGAAGTTTGCTGTGCACAAAACACCACTGGTAAGCATTATCTTCATTATGAAGAATGTTCAGACATGAGATTTAATTCATTTCCTCTATCCTGGCTAGGGAAGGAAATTGCTTTTAGTTTTCTATTAAGCCTAGAATGGTGGAGCTCAATCTATGTACCTCTCATCACTGTGTGATGCCACATACTTACAGCTTGGTTGTCTTTGCACAGCACCTTTGGCATTCATCATTTTTCAAGTGGGGGAGGGGGCAGGACTGTATCTGGCATGAATCTGACAGTGTGATTTCTAATACCAACTGCAGGCTTATTTTAGGTAGCAATTCATCTCTGGATTAGCCTAGAAAAAGAAAGGTATTGGACTTGTCTAGAAACATTCCACAGGAGAATGGGGTAATAATTTTACAGGGAAAGTGCAGGATCTTTGTCAGTGCTCATGCTGGATTTCTACATGGGAAATGTGTGGGCTGAAGCTGCTGCGAGCAGAGCCAGAACCAAAACGGGGTGTCTTCTCTTTCTGCCAGCCCATTTTCCCTTTCCTTTTCTGTACCTCTTTCTTTTCCTTTCTACTTTCTTTTGCCCAGCAGGCTGCTAGGGACAGGCAAATCATTCTTGCCAGAGAGCTCTGAACTGAGTCTGAGGTCTGCAAGCAGCCCCGGAGCTGCACATCACACACCCCAATCCACAGTAATTGACAGTCGCTCTCTTGCTGGAGGTGGCAAGCCTTGAGCCTCTCTTTGCATGGGAAACATGTGCACTATCACCAAGTAATAGCCATTCATCTCACTCTATCTGTCTCTCCACTTCTCTCTCTCTCTTTTACACACACACACACACAGAACAGTTTCAGTTCCAAGTAGTCCATCTATAGCCATGTTCCAAAGTAAATCATTTTGGCTGAAAGACTGAAGTTTGCCTCCAATTTTAATTCAGAGGCTTTGCATCTAGAAAATGCTAATATACATTTGTGTGGCCACTTATGCATTGCCTACGCAATCAGGAGAAACAAGGGAGACACCCATGTGTGCATCATTTACATGTGCGCATCATATTACTATAATTTAAACAGAAATGCAAGATAGGTTGCCACAGTAAGGAAGGCCTGACCCATCTGCCATCTAGGTGTTAACTCTTGATCGGCAAATTCAAGACCCTTGTTATCCCTTTGTCATTTTCTTTATCTTTAAACTGGATTTGGATACCTTCAAATAAATAGACGTGTGTCCTCTTTAAAGTAGAGCTCCTGGTCAACCTCCCATCCTCATGTATCTGATCCACTGGACAATTATTGGAACCTTGCAGAAGCCACAAAATGGAAAGTGAAACAAGCCACCGAAAACCAAGCAGTCAACTGAGCCAAATAATAGGAACTTATCAAGAAACAGCAGCAATTGTTCCAAGTTGCCATGTAGGAGGTACAAAGAATGTCCTTACTAATCTTTCATTGAAACAAACCTTCAAAGACAAGGACAGTACTCAGTATTTTCCAGACTTTGGCAGAATGTATTGGCATGTTTCGCATTCTGCAATAGTTCAAAGGGTGGCAAAAAGAGAGGCCCTGCTTCTGGAGAAAGAAAAATAGTATTTACAAATACACCCTGTTATTTATACTGTTAAATCTCAAAGGGGAGATTATTTTCCTTCTTTTTCTTTAATAGTGCTGATTAAATAGGGAGAGATGAATTTGGGGGTGATGAAAGATTTCCTGGCAATTTGGAAATGTAAAGAGCTGGAAGCATCTATTAATCTATTAATCTGGCACATATAGAGACATCAAACTGAAATTATACTGCTGTCATTTTTAATGAGAATGGAGTTTTACGTTGGCTCTTCTGCTTTTGGGATAAATACTTATCAAGTTGTCTGTTCCCAAAAAGCAGGCATCTATTTTTGCTTTTTGATTTTTTAATTGTTAGGAGCAAATGTTAGTTGCCCCAGCAATGGGTGCTAAGAGAGATTCCCAGCTAAGGAGGAGAATCTAGTTAGAAACAATACCAGTTGGTGCTTTGAAAGCTGTACAGCGGAGGTAAATTCAGCAGATGTGATTCATCTGTAATACTGAAATAGGACTCCTTAACAGCCAAATGTTCTTTAGTAATGCTAATTAATGCCAGAATGCATTAAGAATTATTAGCCATGCTATAGTTATAATAGAACCTCCATGCCAATAGGCAGTGTATCGCTGGATGTGAGATGGAAATAACAAGAGAGTGATTGTCTTCATACCTCATCAATTTGTTTCTACATTTGTTTGTTTAATTTATATCCTTCTTTCCTCCAAGAAGCCCCTCCAGCGCCCTGATAAAGCTACACAAAGGGTTACAATATCCTGATGAAATGGGCTGAGTGGTAGTATGTGGGGAGCATGTGAGAATCCTCAAAACTTGGGTGGAGGGATTTTTTTGTGAGTAGAGTCCTTCTTGTACAGAAAGGCAGATCCTGAATCCAACCCTATGGGCAGCTTTGCATGACACTTGAAGCCATGGTGAAACCTTAGCATTGTGGCTGTTTTGTGTCAGTTGGTCTCAGTTTTGGAGTTTAGGAGAAAAGAGACAAGATGAGACAGGATGGAACAGGATGGGATGAGATAAGACATAGAATCATAGAATTGAAAGGGGCAATGAAGGCCATTGGGTCCAACCCCCTGTTGTTGTAGGACACCAAGTTACACTATCCCACTCATGAGAGAAGACGAGATGAGACGAGATGGAAAAAAGTTAAGAACATTTGTCTTCAAATTATTTGGATGAATAGCATCCATTATCAGCTCAAATGAACTGTTTCACCTAAAAAGAAAAAAAAAAAAACCTTTTTATACCCTTCCAAACATAGAGCAATCTAGTTCTCAAAGCCAAAAATATCTTCATTGTTGGGGAGAAGGTGTAAATGTTCTGCAAACACAACTGATTCAGGTTACATTAAAGCAAAGTTGTTCCATATGATGCAGCAATCCATATATTTCTAAAGGGCCTCATTGAGTGGTGGTGGGATGTGCACAATCTAAGAAACAGTAAAAGTGACAGGGCTATAGCGGATGACTAGATCTGAGCCCCATCATTTCCAATAATGGATGAAATAATGGTGCTTCTCAAGTGCTTCAGCAGATGGCTTGACAATTCTTAGCTGACACTATGTTATGTTTCTCTGACGCAAGGCAGCATGTTTGCTGCAAAAAAGAATATCAAGAGTTTGCAATGAAAGCTGTATGCACTTCAAGAATGGCAGCACATGCCATTGGGATGTGTTCTTTATAACAAATCTGTTCTAGGTATCCTAATAAATAATACACATGACTATACATTCAATCACAGCTGGAATAAATATACCGTAAAATTAATGGGGCCAAGCTGAAAGTACTTGCTGCTGTTCACGGACATTTAGGGCAGCATTGAAAGTCAAGTCATCTCTTCTGGCATGTTTTCAGTTATGGCATCAACCTTCTCTTTGCCTTGCACTCATGCAGAACCACCAGTAACCCTTTGCAGACACTCAAATGTGCACATGGAATGTGTGTGAGAGGAAGAAGAGCAAGCCCTGCCTGCAGCCCCCATGTTTTTGTGTGCAGTGTCTGGACAGACAGATACCCTTTAATTGTGATGCATTCTCTTTGGGTCTGCCTTTCAAAAGAATCAGGAAACTTTTTTTTTTATCCAAAATGCTTTTCCCAGTCCACCAGACTGGACAGAATATATAAATCAAATCGCATTTGGCCTGCATTGGCTACTTATTCCTTCACAGACTTCATTTAAGGCAAGGGTGTGCAAAAATAGATCTCTAGATGTAGTGGGCATCTACTCCTAGCAATTCTGATTATTGTCCATGCTGGCAGGAGCTTCTGGAAGTTAGAGTTGAGAATGTATGGACTTTTTCTGCCCATTCCTGAGTTAAAATGGTGGCTCTTGCCTTCAGAGGCTTCCTCTGGTTTGTGTCTCCATGTAATTTAGGGGTAAGGAACATCTGTTCCAGTCTGGCCTGTGGAGGTTCTATAACCAGCCTGTAGGGGGCATGGCTTGGCATCCCTCTCCCTGCTCCTGGGCGGCATTTGCACTGTCCAAACTCAAACTGCATTGATTTCAGGGATCTGAAGATGACCAGATCTGGGTCCAACCCATTGCCATATTATTGATGCATTAGAAGTTAAAAGTCAAAGCTATCAAAAGCAACTGAACTGGTGAAAAAGCCAGTTCAACCAGAAAGGCAGAATGTGGCAGCAGAATGAGTTTTAAATGAGGCTTTGCAATGCTTGGGGTTCTTTTAGTGGGGGTGGCCACTAAAACAGAGGCAGGGAAAGGTATCCATAAGAAATAAGGCAGCATTTGTATAGTTGCTAATTTGTATGTGTCTATGCTAGTAGGAGGGATGCAGGTGGCGCAGTGGTTTAAACTGCTGGGCTGGTTGAACGAAAGGTCGCTGGTTCGAATCTGCACAACAGGGTGCATTCCCATTGCTCCATCCCAGCTCCTGCCAACCTTGCAGTTCAAAAGCATGCAAATGCAAGTAGATAAAAAGGTACCACTTTGGTGGGAAGGTAAACAGCGTTCTGTGCACTTTGGCGTTTAGTCATACCGGCCACATGACCACAGAGACTGTCTGCAGACAAACGCTGGCTCCCTTGGCTAGGAAATGGAGATGAGCACCGCCCTCTAGAATCAGGCATGACTGGACTTAACGGGAAACCCTTACCTTTACCTTATGCTAGTATAGCCAGAATGGATTGAATCCTGACTTAGTCATGCATAGAGCAGATCCATTCCTTTCAGTGGATTAAGTAAAACTAACTAGATCCAACCAATTGGGTATAACTCAAAAAAAAAAAAAAAGTCCATCATAGCAGGGAATCTATGGTTGCCCAGTCTATAGCCCAGATGCTAAGCTGGTGCTTCAGCTGCTTGTGCCCATGTGGCTCTGAGCTTCCAAAATGGTTCAGGTAGTTAGGCCACTTTTTGAGGGATCCCCACTCTTTCAGTTCTAGAGCAACCACTGGTGCTCCAATCTGTTGGAAAACACATCTCTCAGATCTGGTAATCCTTCTCTTAGGCCCGGACATGTAGAATTCATTGTAATTATTATCAATACCGTCAATTCACCACAAATCCAGATCTGTCTCTGGGATCTTAACATACCTTACAGGATTATTGTAAATGTTGTGAGGATATGAAGTGCTTTGAATGCTCTAGAATATTATCTAAATACTAAATATTGTTATTAAAATTGAAGTTTTGCATGTCTGTTTTGCCCAGAAAAAAGTCAGCCTATATCCTAGCTACTTGAGTATCATTATCAGCATTGTTTTCATTGTTATCAGATGCAGATGTGAAACATATTATTGCCTTTTCTACTGAAATACTGAAATGCTTGCCTGAAATGCTAGGGTGGTGGTGGTGGGGAGAAATGCTTAATTCTAGTTGTTTTAATTGGTTTAATTTGAGATGATGAGATTACTTATGTAATTAAGGAACTCTCAGTCATTTTATCATTATTGAATAATTGCAGGATCTGTCAGCAGATATTAATACACTGAAGAGCACATAAAGCATACATTTTTGCAAATCTTCAGCTGAAAAGTAATGGATTAATGAAAACTTAACACATCAGAATTGGCAGCAGGGTATGAGAATGTTGGTTGAAAGCTCATTAGCTATTAGATTAGTTAAATTTGTCACTTAACTCAGATCTTTGGCATGGCCAAGTGAGTGACCATTTTCCATTTCAGCATTTCATAACATCCCTTCGACGTATGTTACTATCATGCAAGGAGCTTGAGCAGGAACGTTCAACCACTTTCAGCCAAAGTCCATGTTGAAGAACCACCCAGGACCACATTGCCCTGCTGTGTGGGCTGAAGGCCAAAAGAAAGAGGCAATTGGCATAATTGGGGGCCAGTCGGGGGCCAGTGAGGTGGGGGGGCCTGGGGGCACAGGCCAGTGAGGTGTGGTTGGGCGGACGCGAGGCAGATTTGGGCCTGCGCGGCGGTGGCTTGCTCGCTCGGCGATCTCCCAGTGAGTCCAAAACCATCCCTGAGCGAGCAAACCACCACCTCCCCGCCTGCGCTGCGAGGCAGCAAGAGTGTGCGCAGGCAGCAAACAGCAGTGCAGGCTGGATGGAAGGCCATGGCGGGCTGGATCCGTCCCGTGGGCTGTAGTTTGAGGACCCATGCCATAGAAGATATCTTGGATTCCTTGTGAAAGGACGAAAGGCTGGGTATCGTGATGAGTGCGATATCATTAATGGGCGGATTAACATGCAATGTAGGCAAGTGTGCTTCTATATAAGGTTGGTGTGACTTTCTCCCAGATTTCCTTGCTCCAGTGCCAGTGCTCTGTCAAGTGTCATCTATTCTTAAAGCCACAGCACAACCAAAAGATTATGGTGCCTGACTGGAGCTTTCGCCAAAGCTTCCCTCTGTTGAAAAACATACCGAATGGTGAGAAATATAATATATTACGAATAGTTCCCATTTGACCTTGATGCTCACCGAGTGGCTTTGGGACAGTCACAGACTCTCTGCTTAGTCTACCTCACTGAGTTGTTGTGAGGATGAAACAGAAAGATGGAAGACTGCATGTACCCTTTTAGCTGCCTTGCAGGCAAAACAGGTGGAATTTAATATAATGAATGACTCTATCTGCCATCCTGCATTTAAAAAGGGAATTGTCATTTAATGACAAATTGAAATGAACAGAGCACTTGGAATATAATCTCCACTCAGTGTCTTTTTCCCTCTCAAGATGAGAGGGAGCGTGTGACTTCTGAAAGCAGGATGGCAAAACATTAAGGCACTTTCACAGCCAATTTCGTACAATGGGCAAGGCCTCTAATGGTTCTGACATAAACTGGGATAGGTGGTGCAATATCTGGGGCAGCCTGAAGAACTGTTGCTTCATATTCTGTGGATAAGACATCTGTAATGATTTCAGGCACACTGTCAATACCTTGCAGGACTCGTTAATTCCCTATAAGGGGAAAGGCTGGAGGCAATGATCACATTCAAATGATTTTCCCCCCATATGGTAAGGCAGTGATCACTTTTTCTTGCTGCTGAAAGATAATTTAGTTTTTCTCCCCTTGGACCCTTATATAGGTTTGGATATGGAGAAATTTAGTTAACTCTAAGGTGAATAGATTAATTTACTGCTTGCTTGGACAAGTTGTCAAGAGGTTGCTTTCTTCTCTTCTGGATATGTGTGCAGAGACCTCTATGTACAATCCTAGAATGACTGGCAAGAGTAGATCTGTTGGGTGAATCTGTCCATTTCTTATAGGACACAATCATATAGCTGCTGTATGTTGGCTGGTGGGCTGTAGGATAATTTTGAGTCCCAGCTCTGATTTTGGAAAGTGCTTTGAGGTCAGAGCAGGGACTCCAAATTGGGAGTGCCCACCCTCCATCTTCACAGTTTGGCATGGTTCTTTCTTTCTTTCATGGCTTTGAAGTCACAAGGCCCTCTTGGCAGAGCAGTGGAGCAGCAGAGGCAGAGGCTGGGAGAGAGTGCTGAGTGGTCAGGGGACTGGTGAAGGCAAGGTAGGAGCTGGGCAGAGGAGCAGAGGGCCAGGAGCAGTGGAGAGGAAGGGAGGCAGGGCCAGGGAGGCTAGAGGGGCCAGGAGGAAGCAGAGGGGCAGGGCCAGCGGCCTAAGGGGCTTCTAAGGTCGCGCCCAGCCATTGGCGGCACCAACGGATGCAGCGCCAATGGCATTGTCCCTTGTCTGCATACCTTAGCTGTGGCCTGGGCTGCCCGGGGGCTCCCTTCCCTGGGGGCTGAGGTTTTTGTTTTGTTTTTGTTTTTCCCCCCTTCAATTTAAATTTTTATTTTATCCTTTTATCCTTGTGTGTGTGTGTGTGGGTGGCTTTTTGTCTGGGAGAACTGGGCGAGTGAGGGGTAGTGCAGGACAGTCAAGACAGGGGACCAAGGTAGGGTCTCTGAGGAGATCCCAATGGCAGACCAGGAGATGGCCTTGGCGGGAGTCACAGGTGTTGCTGTCCACTGCATCAGCTGCAACATGTTCGCCCTTCTCCCCCAGGAGAGGCAGGGATACACTTGCCCTCAGTGCAAGCTGGTGGCCCTGCTAGAGGAGGAGGTGAGGTGCCTGAGGGCCGAGAGAGCACTCCAGGCCCCCCGGGAGCAGCCCCCCTCTGGACAGAGGGTTGAGGGAGGGGCCACGGGAGGAGCAGCCAGGGAGACATGGAGGCATGTCTTCTCCTGGTGCTGATCTGGAGCTGAGAAACAGGTTCTCTCCACCTGGGGAGGCTGGGGCTGATGAGGCCTTGGGGGACCAGCAGGACCCTCAGCTGGGGACCACAAGTAGCAAGGAAGCCGCTGCAGGAGAGGCAAGGGCCAGGGCATGGCCACCTACCACCACTGGGAAGAGACGGTGGGGGTCATTGTCTGGGACTCCCTGCTGAGGGGCACTGAGGCGGCAGTGCACCACCCTGACCTTGAAGTAAGGGAGGTCTGTTGCCTGCTGGGCGCATGCATCCGGCATGTGAAGGACAGAGTGGAGCGTCTTGTTCGCTCCGGGGGTCACCAGCCGCTTCCAGTGATCCATGTGGGGACAAATGACATAGCCAGGCAGGGTGTGGTCAGGATCACCAGGGACTTCGAGGCCTTGGGGAAGAAACTCAGGGACCTAAAGGCCCAAGTAGCCTTCTCGTTGATCTTACCGGTTCGGGAATTTGGGCCAGGCAGGGATAGGAGGTCGCCGAGGTGAACGACTGGCTTAGGGTGTGGTGTCCGAAGGAACACTTTGGGTTCCTCGACCACAGCACCCGGTTTCTTGCAAATGGACTTCTGACAAGGGACGGGTTGCACCCCGTGAGGATGGGGAAAAGGTCCTTTGGAGATACTCTAGCGAGCTTCATCCAGAAGAGTTTAAACTGAGCTGGGGGGGGGATTCAGGCCCCCCAGAAACTTGTCTGCACTGAACAAGTGCGGGGAGAGGATCAGGGCTCTGGGAGCAGGGTTTTAGAGGTACTGCAGGGACTGAAAGGACTCCTACAGAGAGGGACCAGGTATCAGGGAAGATGGGAGGAAGGAGGAGGCTGGGGACTCTAAAGAAAGGAAGCAGTGGGAAGGAGTTGAGGTGCATGTACACCAATGCTAGGGGCATGGGTAATAAGCAGGAAGAGCTTGAAGCTCTCCTGGGAATAGGAGAGTATGACCTGGTGGGGATCACAGAAACTTGGTGGGATGAAAGGGAAAACTAGAATGTAAACATAGAGGGGTATCCCCTGCAGAGGAGGGCAGGATGCAATCCAATGGAGCAAAGCTCAGGGAACCAAGGTTCCATTTAGATGCCAGGAAGCACTTCCTGACAGTCAGGACCCCGAGGGTGTGGAATGGGCTTCCACGAGAGGTTGTTGAGGCCCCATCAGTGAGCGTGTTCAAAGACAGGCTGGATATGCATATGGTGGGCATGTTGTGAGTGGAGCTGGCTGGAGCCGGGGGGGGGGGGGTCAGACTAGATGGCCCTGGAGACCCCTTCTGACTCACTCTGTTTCTATGTTTCTAAGACTGACCTTGGAGTCCCACTGGGGGGCAAGGGGCTTCTGGCATCTCTTCTCATGAACTGGTGGAAAAAAAATAAGATCAGGCGGCCAAGTGTTTGGGAGGGGGAAAGCATGCCAAGAGAATCCTCACCTCTCTGCTCTTTGAATCCACCATCAGATGGCTGTAACCTCCCCTCCCCTTTCCAATTTAGAGGTTTACAGGCAGCCATATTCCACAGTGCCTGCCATTTCTTACTTTCACAGTCCTAAACTCAAATGTTTGTACTAACATTTGGGAATTTTTGTTTAAAACTTTGAATTAGAACATGGTTACATCTTGCAAGCATTTCTCCTGCAGCATGTATTTTTGTATCCAGCCTTGCCAAAATAGACACATTTTTACAAGCATTTTTCCTCACATAATGCATTCTGGAATGTAATTTCCATTCATCTCCATATTTTGTGTGCATTTTCCCTAACAGACACTTTTTGCATACATTTTCATTGGAAAACGCCATTGCAAAATTCAGAGAAGTACACATTTTGAAGGATCATTGAGTTCCCATTGGCATATTGGTTTGGAAATATAACACTGGGTAAGCTCATATCACAATTCAGACCTTGAAATCAGGGTTCACAACTGGTGGCCATGCCTACCTTAACTCCTAGGCCATATGGCCAGCTCTTCATGTACCTTTCCTGCTTTCCACTTAGCCAAAGGGCTTCCATCGCCTTCCCCACACTGTGAATAGCAACAGCAGCTGTGTCAGGTCTCTTCTGCTGCTGCCTCTAGTGTGTGCCCCAGCAGGTACTCAGGAGGCATTCCACACAATTTATCCAGGCAAAGGATAAATTCTCTATTCTCTGATTAGTTTCTCACAGTAAGGGGTTATCATGCATTGTAAGATCATGTAACAGGAAGGGGTCATCATGCATCATGCATGCATTATTTGGTTGTAGCAAAGCTTTTCTCCAAAGGGGCCTGGAATTTTTAGGCACTGCCCCTGCAAGTACCAAGAACAGCCACTGTGCTGGCAACCCACCCACATCTGCCATGATGCCTTGTTTCTCACATCATCTCATGGGATTATGATGGCAGGGGGAAGAGAGAGGGTCCCTCTGCAAAACAGAATGGTGAGGAAAACCTGGAGGATGTTTGGCAAAGCCTTTTCTTTGGCAGGGATGGGTAAGGAAGCAATATCCCAGGACTTTCCTTAGAAACTTACTTTTATTTTCATTTATTTTCTGTTTTTCTGTTTTTATTTTCTTCTTTTACTTTTAATATCAACCAAATTACTCCTGGAAAATAGAAAAAGCAAAAAAAAAAAAAAAAGCAAAAAGCAAATATAATTGTACACATGTGAATATATAAATTTCAGTTGATACATGCGAAATGTATATATGTATGTATTTAGTGTGTGTGTGTGTGTATGCATGAAGTTTATTCATATTCTGGAAAATTGTATTTTCACATATATGCAATTTTATAAGACATATATCTTTATCTGTATCTATGTGTATATATCTCATACACTTCAAATATCTACATATTTATCCATTTCCAGGTAGCATCTATATGCCAATCTGGTAAGCATTATTAGGTCTTCAATCCATTATATTACAGGAGGTGTATTTATCCTTCCAGTGTCTTAAGACCATTCTTTTAGAAGTCAGAAGACCGTGGCAAATCCATATGCACCTACTGCACATTAACTTTCAGGAAACAGGTGGTTAATTTAAGAGGACATGTTCTGAGGGTTCTTTTTCTTTCTTTCTCATCTCCCCAGTGCTCTGCAGCCTTCCAGACTGCCTGCACATCCTCATCTGAAAAAGCCTTAGGGGAAGAATTGCTTCAAGGGATCTTCTCCTGGGTGGGAAGTGCAGGAGCCAAGGAGGTGACAGACTTCCAGACAGATGGTTGTGCAAGGAAAGGGAGGACACCACCATCCTTGGTCACCTCCAAAGTAACTCTGAACGAAACCATGAGACTTCCTCCAAAATCCCATCTCCTCTGAATTTCCTTTTGAAAGCAATTTCTCTTTATCAAACTGAAAAATCATGTGGGGAAAGAAAAAAAATCAGCACAGCACTAGTTTTCTTTATGACTTAATTTAATGCTGTTGACAATGAATGCTGCAGTCCCCTGGGACGGACATGAGGACCCATCCACGTGAAGCTGCATATGCAAATTATTCACCCTTTTTACTCACTCCCTTTGTGAAAATGTTTCTTTACTATCAGCTTTGGTACTGACCCTGAGATGAAATAGCAATGGAAAAAAAATGCAAATTAATTTTTAAAAGGCGGGAGCTTTGTGAATCAAAATGCAATCTAGCTGGCTGTTATTCACTGATGCTCAATAGCAGAGAACTCTTTCTTTGTTTCTGCATTCACATCAAAAAGCAGAGTAGATTTTATTTATATCAGGACCTGGAGAGCAATTGGATACTTCTGCTTTTGCCTGTGTTAAGTAGAAAATCCGGATGGTTTCCTTTAATCCCCCCTATGCAGTATACTTGTGTTCAGTCACTGTTTTGAAGCCAGAAGTTATCACTTGCATATGTACTTATAATATTCTTCAGACTTCCAGCTCTCTGCTTGAACTATTGCCTCTAATTGCTTTTGACTGTTTGGGAGACTATTTCAGGGGAGTGCTGAAGAACAGCAATTTAGGCTGCAATCCTATATCCATTTACCATCAAGTAAGTCCCACTAAACTCCATGGTGTTACTTCTGATGTTATGCTAATTACATTGCCTGCAGCTATGCCAATAGGGTTCTTTACTCTTGGGTGCGTGTGTGTGGTCCAATTTGGACTGGAACCTTAATGCTTAGGGAAGGGATGCCTAAACCTTCCCTTCACTCATTTTTTCCTCTGAAATTTCACCCACCCAGATGTGGGTTTTAAAAACCTCATTTACTCCACTGGAAGCCTCCCGCACAATCTTTTTCTCACAACCCCCAAACAGAAGCAGAATTTCAAAAAAGAAACTTTAGGAGATTCCGATTTAATCCACTTCTCCCAGAGGCCCATGGTCCTGATCCAAATCAGGACAGATGCACTTACACAGGAGTAAAAATGCCAGCACACACAGCTGCACACTACACGATTGACACAGCGTACACGTTGGTCCTCAAAAGCTACATATAATACAGTGCCTCCCTTAAGTTTTACAGCTTCATTGTCATAGAGATGCCCCATAACAGCAGTGTCTTAAACCCCAAATATGATGCCTAGAAGGAGGCAAGGACAGAATGGAGGCACTCTAGTGGCAAAGAGATGCTTCCCACCCCTCTTAGGATGGCTCTGCACAAATAGAGTCTGCTTCAGACCCAAACTATTATACATTCGTGGGATGCCCTGCAGGAGGCTTTTAGGTGGGATGGAAATGCTTTGGTACAACTTCTAAGCAGTATGTGTGTGTGTGTGTGTGTGTGTGTGTGTGTGTGTGTGTGTATGCTTGAATAAATAAATGAATGTTCAAACTGAAATCCTTTGGGGAATGTCAGTATGGCAGATTGGGCATATATTCAATTATTATATTTATATTGCACCTTTTTTTCTTCAAAGAACTCAAGGTGGCTTATATAATTCTCCTCCGCCTCCTCTCCATCTTATCCTCAAAACAACCCTGTGAGGTAAAAGTTGGGATACCATACCAATTTAACATCCATTCCTTTTTGTGGGGAACTCTAGTTCAGTTTTTTTTAAAGGCAAGAGAAATTGAACATTCTCAGTACTCTCACTAGACTATATTTCCTAGAATTCTTTGATGGGGTCCCCAGGCAGTTAAAATGCTGTAACATTGTCATAAATTAACTAGTGCAAATAAACCCTAAGAGTTTCCATGGATGCCATTAGTTAAGAAAGGAATGTTTTTGTCCTAAATTCCTTTCTCTCTTTTGAATGTTTACCCAGCCAACTGTCTTCTATATACACCAAATCAGACCCTTCAGAACTTCCATGGAAACTCTATGATTGTTTGATGACCAGTTGTAGTGTTACCAGTTTGGATATCTGAGAAGATCAAAAGAGTTCAGATTGTATGAATTCAATCCACAGATTGCACAACATGCCAGACTCATGAATCCTAACAAATGCATATTCACATGTTTGCACAAATGCACATCAGCGCAAGAACAGATTCACACAAATGCAAATTAGCGCAACTAGAACAAAATGCAAGGAAAAAGGATCCAATTCCATCAGTGAGGGGATAATGGAATGAAGGACAACCATGACAATCCACAAAGCCCAGATGACAGGGGTTTAACAAAAGCTGTACATCCTTAGTTGCCAGGTTATGACACATAATTGGGCATTCTTGGTAGGGACTCCTACCTTTTGGAATTTCCTACCAAGTGTGGTTTTAGGGACAGAAACTATGGTGAGCTTTAAATTCCTCTTGAAGGACATCTATTTATACAGGTATTTCTGTTTTCTGATCTCTTTTGAACCTGTTGTTTCCATTGTTCTTCCCATGAGATTTTTAATCCATTGATTTATTTCATATTATCATTTAAGGTATTTTATGCATGTTACGTGAACTCTTCATGATATCATGATAGAAATAGTCCAAATGTAATGAATGTATGGCTACACTGAGGGGCTGAATGTACTATTGGGGTGCCTCTGCAGAGAGTGCCTTGAAGGCTTCCCTTTCAAATACTGAAAATAAAGGCAGAGCTGAAAGCAAGCTTGGTTTTTTGGATGAGGAATCTGGGCTGGCAAAGAAGTGTGAACACCCATTAACTTCTGCTGGAGGTACTTCACATGAACTCTGAAGTAGTGAATATTGATTTACCTCAGAAGTATTATCCTGATGCCATGTTCACATCTTCAGACTTGCAATAAGAAAGAGGCTCGAAGTGGTTTCATAGCTCACAGGAACAGAATGTGCCCATAAGATTCAGTTTATTTTTACACTCTTTCTTCTCCTAAGCCCACCTGCTGTAACCTAATGGGGTGTTCATTTTGTCCCAGAGCAGGGAGATGCAGCAGCAACTTTTTTCCACACTGCATTAGGCTTTTTAAAATTGCAGATATGATTTATATACAGTGGGACAAATCTCTTTTTCAATTTCTCTCAGCTCCTCATTTTCAATTGATCAATGAATTAATTTAGGGCAGAGTCTTCTGGGTTGCACTAGATGGCAGTTTTTAGCTTCAGAAAGGGAGAAAAGGAGGCTGAGGATGCAGGATACATCCTAGTCTGGCCTCTTTCGTCTCCCCTCTCTCAGTTTCCCAGAATGCCACTTATATCCTCTTTCTAAGGTTGCTTTTCTGACCCAGAGAGGCAGCTGGCACAGTTCTTCAGCATGTAAGCTGCAGGGTGGGAAAAAACAATCAGAGCACAGATTCTCAAGGTCAGAGCTCCATTTCCACCCTCATAGCTAAATATCTGAATTAGCCTGTGGCCTCCCCAGACAGGGTTTAGGGGCCACAGGATTGTTCCCTTCAATTATTTTTATCTTGCCCAGCCAAACAGCAGTGGCAGAGTGAAACCAGAGCTCACAGGGGTGCAACACCAGTCTTTCTTGTCTTTCCCAGTCTTTCTGCAGTGCTGGTGGTATGCACCTGCTTTCCGTGTCATCTCCCTCTCTATAGCCTGACTACTGAGGGAGCAGCCCTCATGGAAGTGGTCATTTTCCCATTCTTAAAGCACAGTGGTTAAGGGTGCAGGACTGGGTTCTAGTCCTCACTCAGCTATGGAGCTCACTGGGTGACTTTGGCCACTCACGCACTCTCAGCTCAGCCTACCTCACAGGGTTGTTGTGAGGATACAATTGGGAGGCGGGGGAGGGGGAGGAGAATTATGTAACATGCCTTGAGTTCCTTGAAAGGAAAGAAAAAGTGGGATATAAATATAACAAATAAATAAAGGCACAATCCTACATATGCTGAGGCAACAGAAAGGCTAACAAGTCCCAGCATGGGGCTACATGGAACATACTGGGAGTTTTAGGCCCTGTTTTCTGTCTAAGAATGCTACACCCTAAGTCTTATTCATCCCAATCATTTTTGCACATACATTCACCTGAAAATTTGCTCACTTCTTTGTGCACATTTCCCCTTACACATGCATTTCCCACCTATATTTACATTCTGGCAAACATTTTTTTCCAAATACCATGTATTTTGAACATTTATTCTTGACCAGTCTGCATTCCAAGAGCTGCAAATTTCAAAGGATAATTAAGTTTTAAGCAATTTTAGGCAAGTGCAAATTGAACAAATTTCTTCCTCATCCATACTTCTCTGTCCTAATTTTGTACATTTGATCTTGATATTATTTGGATGAGCAAATGCATCAGACATGTTGTGAGACATTTCAGAACATGAAGCATCTGCTGACATTGGCCTTCTCCTGCAGGCTACTATACACACAGATTTTAAACTGCTTGCCCTTAGCCAGCAACGCATGCTGTTGCTCGCCTCTTATTCAGCTGCTGCTGAAGAAGAAAACTCAGCATTTTCTTTTTCATCATGTGAAGCATCTCAACTGTATCTAATATATGAGCAGAAGCACTTCTAGCATCCAGCTGCAATGATATTAAAACCTGCAAAGTTGCATTGGCTTGGGAAAGAGAATGAAAGGGAAATCATATTATCAATGCCCATCATAAATATGTGGTTATAATAAGATAGCACATAATGTTGCTAGTTCTGATCTTCTCCTGAAATTGCCAAACTTTTTCTTTGCATACAGTTGCCAACTCTGTGGAAATGGCATATGTATACAGCACTACTAGACTGAATGTATGAACCAGAATGATGGTTTTTACACTTTGTTCTGGGGAATCCCATTCTTCGCGGGATGTATTTCCAAGGACAGCATCTTCACTGAAATATACTGCCATGTGGAAATACTGAACATATTCTCAATATGTCAAAAGAGTTGAGTCACTATACATGGCCAGTGACTGCATTCAGCTTTGGGCAGACCTGTGGATGTTGGAAGATAGGAGGAAACTTTCACCCATAAGGTAATTTGAAAAGCCCTGAAAATTTACAATCTTGCAGCATTTGCTGCTGCTATATCTTGGGAGAAATGACAGGACATGGTTTGGTATGAAAGCATTATTTCATAATACATTACCCTTTTCTCATCAAATTCCCATTTTTTCTATAAAATTTAGGGTGGTAACCTACGTGCACCCAGAAGTAAGTCCCATTGAAATTAACAAGATTCAGTTCTGAGCAGAGATGCACAAGATTTTGCTGTTACTTAGCCATCACATTAGACAACATCATGTTCAGTGTTTTGACCTGAACTACAGAACCTCTTTCAGCTAAAGGGCCAAATTCCATTTTGGAAAAGCTTTTAGGGACTGCCAGGGATGCCTGAATTTTCTTAAATCTCTTCCATCTCCATTTTGTGAACCAGAAATAATCACAATGTTTACTTCTATTTTAATGATGGCTTTCCCATCAGCATATGGAAAATGTGATAATTGAAAAAGATATTTTATCTATTTATCTGACTGATGAGCCACTGTATGACTGCTGTTCTCAGGAAAATGTATAGAAATCTAAAATAAAATACACAATAAGAATAAAAGCCACTTAAACACAATACATACTCTGGAGTATGATGGAGGACAGGAAATCCTGGAGGAATGTTGTCCTTGGTGTTGCGAAGAGTTGGGCATGACTTTGTGATTGAACAACAACAAATGTGATAAAAAATGAGGAGCACCGCACCAAGTTAAAAAAGTGAAGGCTAAAATATCAACAAGATATCTGTTAGGTCAAAAAGTATCCACAGAGATAAAAATGACTCTAAAATATAACTTTAAGACAAATCTAGGCAGATTTACTTGAGCAAGTAAAACAACCTGAGAGAATAAAATGGCATTTCTGTGGCACTTAAATATCAAAGTAACAAAGTATATCCCAGCACTAGCGTTAAAATTATACATAAGTTTGTTTAAAGTTCATGGCTGTTTGTGTTGGTGTTTTGCCTCTGTTTTAAAAACAGTTTCATTGTTTCTAACTGAAAATAATAAAATTGATGTTTGAGCTTTTAAAAATGTTGTGTTTATTCTATACACAAAAATATGGGGAGGGAAGGAGGGTTAATGTGTATTCTAACACCTATGGTATTGTGGGACATTTTATACCTTCCGGATTTATTAGACTCCTTGCTAGGGTCTAAAAGAACCCCACATGTGATATTAAGTTTTTATGTTAAAAGCCAGAATTCAAGAAATTTGATCTCTAATCTTCTGAACTCATGGATTTTTACATTCCTAGCCTGATAGCATAATCAATCTCTCCCTCTTTTTCTCTCTTCTTTCAAAATGTGGCTTTCTTAAACACTGCTGACAAAATTCAGTCATTTGGGAAACAGTCCATACTGTAAGATTGATGGCATTTGGAGGCATGTTGAAACCATTGTAGCTGCACAAGCTGCACAAGCTTCATGGCCTAATTGATGGACATACATAAAACAAAATATTATGTTCTTTTAGGGTTTATTCAGATCCTACCTGTTGAACCATCAGTGCTTTTGTTTTTGCCGTGTGCCATCGGTCATCTCTGATTTATGGCAAAGGGATACCCTTCAAAATGTCCTGTCCTTCACAGCCCTGCTTAGTTCCTATAAACTCGAGGCTGTGGCTTCCTTTATGGAACCGACCCATCTCATGGTGGTCTTCCTCTTCTTGGACACCTCCAGACACATGTCTTTTGCCAAGCTTTGGACATTTTTGTTAGATGGGCTTTTCAGTCCATTTAGCAAAGGGAATTTGGAGGGGGAGAAGAAGAGGCTGGAGGAAGCGTTGGTCTCTCCTACTCCTTGCCCATCATAATTCCCCTCTTCTTCCTCTCCAAAGTTGCTTTTCCATCCACAGCAGGCAGTTGGCACAGTTCTATCTGTGAGTGATTAGGGGAGGAGAGCCAAACGCTGACCTCAGAAGGGGTTTTCTGAGGAATCTTGTGGTCCTCGGGATGCTCATCCAGTGAGGACTGCTTTCTAAAAAAATGCAAATATATGTTGTTGTACTGCAGTCACCTTAATGATCATCACAAGACACCCCCCCAGCTTAAAATGGTGCATTCTAATCACATCAGTACTGTAACTTCTCTCATGTGCTGAATTTTTCATATGATGGTAATTGTGTTAATGAAGTAGCCTCATTATATTTTGTTGTCTCTTGTGAAAAAGTGTTGGTTAAACATCCGTGGGTGTGGGATTGTATGCAGGGATGCATTCCCTAGTTAGAAAAGTTTGGATGTAATTGCATCATATTTGGTCCATGAAACATTTCCTGTGTTACTTCTGTGGAAACTTCTACATAATATTTATCAAGAACAGGCACACTTAGGGCTGGTTCATGCGTGCATGTACAACACTTTAGGTAGAATCTTGGGGCCAGTAGGCACTCCCTGGCCAGCCAAAGCCCATTAGAACTTTGGAAAGGCCTTTGGAAAGGGGCTCTGCCTCCACTGTTTTGGCTGGCACAGTTCTTCCTGTCTTGGCTAAGACCCTGAAGGCAGAAGGCCATCTTCTGGACATGTGGTGGCAGGGACTGGGAGAAATCTAGGCTGTGTCTCAAACCCTGCTTCTTGTAATGAGGTGGAAAACACTTAGATGTCCAAAAAGGCCATCTAAATGTTGAAAGTGAAGGGAACACTGAGGAAATCCTCACCTCTGTGGTTCCACTATGTTCACTTGAAGGCCCAGAACTTTCTGAATTTGGAAGTTTAAGGGAAGCCACGGGTACTTAGAAAGTGTTCATACTACAATGTCATTCCCAGGGTTTGAGGTATAGCATACATTTATTGGATGTGTCCAGAAGCAGCAAATAACTAGAGCCACTGTAGTGGTTAAGAATGTGAGGCTGAGACTCAGGAGATCTAGGTTCTAGTTCTTAAACAGCTATGGAGGTAACTGGGTGGCCTTGGAACAGTCACAGACTTAACAGCGTGGTTGTTGTGAGGATGAGATTAAGAGGAGAAGGAGAATGATATAAGCTACCTTCAGTTTTTGAAAGGAAAACGTATGTGTATAAATATAATACATAAACAAATTATGGTATAGTGTTACAAGAGTGAGCCTACCTGCATGGCTGCAAGATCAAAACCTTTCAATTCAGTTTCCAGTTGACCACAGTTGGGCATTACATTGGCATCCTAAACTGTGGTTAGTCTTAACTCTGCTTTGCTGAAAGAAGCCAACTTCATAAGTGTGTGTTTGACGTTGGCTGGTTTCTGAAAACCATAATTAAGTTTGACCATGGTTTGTTATAATTCAGTTATAACAACAAGATGCAGTTAATTAAAAATGGAATCTAAAGAGCCTGATCTTGTGGCTGCAATGGAGGAGGACTGGGGAAGAAGGACTACTCTATGAGCCTGATGCTTGTTGTGGCTCATTCTCTTAATGATCATCCATAATTCAAGTATTTCTCCAAATCCTTGACAAACAATTCCTAGCTTGACCCCCATTGTTCACACATACTGAGATGAAACAGTAATCCATGTTTGGTTGGATTTGCTTTCCATGGGAAGAAAGATGTTCCATGAGAGAAAGGGAGCCTCCATGAGAGGAAGAGCTCTGCCCTAGAAGGTCCGCCGTCCAATTTTTGCGGATTCCCCTCTCTTCACACATGCCACAGTACATCCCTTTCAGCAGAGTCTCTTGGCTCTCTGTGTAGCACTCTTAAAGGACTGGAGGGTTGTCATGGGAATGAAGGGGACAGGAATTCCACTTCCATCAGCCCAACTGATCCAGCATAAATTTGGACCCAACTCATTTTCTAATTTCTAAATAACACCTCTTTCTCAGTGTCCTCCCCTTCAGAATGCAATCCAGGAAAGTCACGGAAGAGAGAGTTCCTGGCCCAAGCACTGCAGTTGCTTACTACCTCCAAAAGAGGCCAGTATAGGGCCACCAAGCCTTTGTTTGTGATTTCTGCACTTTGCCAGACCTCTTCTATTCAGCAGAAGAGCATTCTGTCTGCTAAATCTGTGCTGACAAATGGCTTGAAGACCACTGCCTTTATCAGTGTTTAAAAATTCCATTAAATAGGGTGTTTTCACCTCAGAGTCAACAAGGTCAGCTGCAAGCCAATTCCAAAATGCGTGTCAAGCTTTCATTCTCATATATCTCAGGGCATTCCTAGCAGGAACTCTGCCCAGTAGTTGACCCATCCCTGAGGAAACATAATGCAATTTGTGTGCTCAACGCACTTCTCTTGATTTCATGGTCAGAAACAGGTCAAATGTTGGCTTCAAGTGCCGACAATGACATACTTGCAGCATTATAAGTGATCACCCCATAAAATGGTCTGGATGCAATCAGATGAGTGCCATGACCATGCCCAAGTGTCAGGGGAACTACTTCACCTAGAATAAATTTAAAATGTTGCCATGTTCTTCTACAATATAGGATGTCTTTTCTCCCCCTGCCCAGCCACTCAAAATGTCAGCTGAAATCAACATCTGCAAAAAGTGACAATAGCTTTCTGAAATAGGCAATAGAACTCCCACATTTCATTAGCAAAATAGCTATCTTTCTAGTCCTCAAGGTTTTAGAGGTTAATTAGAACATATAATCTGGGAATGTGGTTTTTCAAGGCTCCCATCCTTTCATAGCTATCTAATTGACAACATAAATTGAAAACTGAAAAAGCATGCACAAACAAACCCCCACCAAATGGTGACATCACTTTTTAAAATTAATTGCATTTATTTATACAGTTAGTAGTCACTGACATACTTAAAATATGCCAAGTAATGCAAATACAAGTAAAATATACTAAGTTGATTTGAACTAAAAAGAGAATTAAAATAATTGCCCAAACACCATGAAATGTTACATTTGTAGCCAAATATATATAACAACATTGCAGTATCTGTGTAACTACAGTGACTTGAAATAACTTGCAATAGCTTTGGGTAAAACAGTTAGCTTGTATAGGAGATATGTCTTTTTCCGTAATCTTGAATTCTCTATGATTGCGATTGGGTCCCCAGAGTGGGAGATAGGGAGGCTTTTAAGAATGAAATTGAGTTCCTTGCACTTAGTACAGAGTAAACAATGAAAAGAAGACAGCTGCCAAATACACATTTAAAGTACTGTCTGCTTGGTTCTTCAGTAACTCAATACCTAGATGGAGATTTCAGTGGATCTAGGCCCAAATTCATTAAACAACAACATCTGCAAGGCAGTATCATGGTTGGATTTTACTAAGGCTTCAGGCAATTAGCACAGCCTAGCACAATGAAGCTATGAGCCATGCCGTGCAGAGGCACCCAAGACAGTCAGGTCATAGCAGAGCGCTCTGACAAAACGTGTTCCATGGGAGAAGAAAATGGCAACCCAATCCAGTATCCTTACCATGAAAATCCCATGGACCGTACAAACAGGCAAAGAGAAATGACGCCAGAAGATGAGCCCCTCAGGTTGGAAGGTGTCCAATGAGCTACTGGAGAAGAGCAGAGGATTAATACTAGTAGTGCCAGAAAGAGTGAAGTGACTGGGTCAAAGCTGAAAGGACACTCAATTGCGGATGTATCCGATGGTGAAAGGAAAGTCCAATGCTGTAAAGAACAATACAGCATAGGAATCTGGAGTGTAAGATCTATAAATCAAGGTAAGCTGGATGTGGTCAAACATGAGATGACAAGACTGAACATCGACATCTTGGGAATCAGCGAACTAAAATGGACAGGAATAGGTGAATTTAATTCAGATGATCATCAGGTATACTACTGTGGGCAAGAATCCCTCAGAAGAAATGGAGTAGCCTTCATAGTCAATAAAGGAGTAGGAAAAGCAGTACTGGGATACAATCTCCAGAATGATCTCAGTTTGAATCCAAGGCAAACCATTCAACATCACAATAGTCCAAGTCTATGCCCCAACCACTGATGCTGAAGAGGATGAAGTTGACCAGTTCTCTGAAGGCCTACAACTCCTTCTATAATTAACACCCAAAAATGATGTCCTTATCATCATGGGGGATTGGAATGCTAAAGTAGGAAGTCAAAGGTAACTGGAATAACAGGCAAGTTCAGCCTTAGTGTACAAAATGAAGCAGGGCAAAGGCTGGCAGAATTTTGTCAAGAGAACATGCTTATCATAGCAAACACTCTTTTCCAACAACACAAGAGATGACTCTACACATGGGCATCACCAAATGATCAACACAGAAATCAGATTGACTATGTGCTCTGCCGCCAAAGATGGAAAAGCTCTATGCAGTCAGTAAAAACAAGATCAGGAACTGACTGTGGCTCAGATCATGAGTTTCTTATTGCAAAATTTAGGCTTAAATTGAAGAAAGAAATTGAGGAAAGGACTAGGCCACTCAGGTATGACCTAAATCATATTCCTGATGAATAGACAGTAGAGGTGACAAATAGATTTAAGGAATTAGATCTGATAGGCAGAGTGCCTGAAGAACTATGGACAGAGGTTCACAACATTGTACAAGAGGTAGCATCTAAAACCATCCTAAAGAAAAAGAAATGCAAGAAAGCAAAATGGCTGAGTAAGCTTTACAAATAGCTGAGGAAAGAAGGAAAGTGAAAGGCAAGGGAGAAAGGGAAATATACACCTAATGGAATGCAGAATCCAAGAGAATACCTGGAAGAGATAAGAAGGCCTTCTTAAATAAACAGTGCAAAGAAATAGAAGTGAACAATAGAATAGGAAAGACGAGATCTCTTCAAGAAAATTGAAGATATGAAGGGAAAATTTCATGCAAAGATGGGCATGATAAAGGATATACATGTCAGCGACCTAACAGAGGCAGAGGAGATTAAGAAGAGGTGGCAAGATTACACAGAAGAACTATACAAGAAAGAGCTTAACGTCCCTGATTACCATGATGTGGTGGTTGCTGACCTCAAGCCAGACATCCTGGAATGTGAAGTCAAATGGGCCTTTGGAAATCTTAACAAAAACAAAGCTACAGGAGGAAACAGTATTCCAGCTGAGCTATTCAAAATCTGAAAAGATGGTGCAGTTAAGGTGCTACACTCAATATGCCAGAAAATTTGGAAAACTCAACAATGGACACAGGGTTGGAAAAGGTCAGTTTACATTCCAATTCCAAAGAAGGGCAATGCCAAAGAATGTTCAAACTACCACACCATTGCATTCATTTCAGATGCTAGCAAACTTATGCTCAAAATCCTACAAGCTAGGCTCCAGCAGTATGTGGACTGAGAACTACCAGAAGTACAGGCAGGATTTCGAAGAGGCAGAGAAAATAGAGATCAAATTGCCAACATCTGCTGGATCATGGAGAAAGCTAGGGAGTTCCAGAAAAACATCTACTTTTGCTTCATTGACTATGCTAAAGCCTTTAATTTGTGTGTCACAACAAATTGTGGCAAGATCTTAAAGAGGTGGGAATACCAGACAATCTTGTTTGTCTCTTGAGAAACCTATATGCAGGCCAAGAAGCAACAGTGGGAACTGGACATGGAACTACTGATTGGTTCAAAATTGAGAAAGGAGTAAGGCAAGGCTGCATAATGTCACCCAGCCTATTTAATTTCTATGCAGAGAAAATCATGAGAAAGGCGGGGCTAGATGAATCACAAGCTGGAATTAAGATTGCCAGGAGAAATATCAACAACCTCAGATATGCAGATGATACCACTCTAATGGCAGAAAGTGAAGAGGAACTAAAGAGTCTCTTGATGCGGGTGAAAGAGGAGAGCACAAAAGTTTGCTTGAAACTCAACATTAAGAAAACTAAGATCATGGCAGCCGGTCCTCTCACTTCCTGGCAAATAGATGGGGAAGAAATGGAGGTAGTGACAGATTTTATTTTCCTGGGCTCCAAGATCACCGCAGACGGTGACTGAAGCCAAGAAATTAAAGGATGCCTGCTCCTTGGGAGGAAAGCTATGGCATATCTAGACAGCATACTAAAAAGCAGAGACATCACCCTGCCAACAAAAGTGTGTATAGTCAAGGTTTTTCCAGTTGTAATGTTTGGCTGTGAAAGTTGGACCATAAGGAAGGCTGAGTGCTGAAGAACTGAGACCTCTGAACTGTGGTGCTGGAGAAGACTCCTGTGAGTCCCTTGGACTGCAAGAAGATCAAACCAGTCAGTCCTAGAGGAGATCAACCCTGACTGCTCTTTAGAAGGCCAGATCCTGAAGATGAAACTCAAATACTTTGGCCACCTAATGAGAAGAAAGGACTCCCTGGAGATGACCCTAATGCTGGGAACAATTGACAGCAAAAGAAGAAGGGGACAGCAGAGGATACAGTGGCTAGATGTAGTCACTGAAGCAGTCGGTGTGAGCTTAGGTGGACTCCAGGGGATGGTGGAGGATAGAAGAGCCTGGAAGAATGTTTTCCATGCAGTTGCGATGGGTTGGCCATGACTTCGCAAATAACATAACAGCATGCATGATTTTCCTCCTTCCCCAGTTCCACACCTTCTTGGTAAGAAGAGAGGTCAGCTCATCCCCCACCAGGTGGGGAAACACCCCTTTGGCTGAGTAGAGTATGCCCCTCCCAGAAGGGAACTGCATCTTGGCCAGGGGTCTCAGAACTCGGAGCAGCAAGCCTCTAGAAAAGTAATCTCCATAAAGGTGCATCAGGGTGCTCACCTATTCTATTCCTTCCCTGACTTTTGCCACAATTACATGCCAAGGGAAATGCAGCTAGTTAACCTAATGAAATTGCTAATCCCAAATTAACTCCAGTGCAGAGCAGGTGAAAAGATTAGTTCCCCTACCCAGGCATAAATTGCAGAAAGCCCACCTGGTCCCAAAAGGCAACTAGCAAAGCCTGCACTGAACAGAGGAAGGGAGAGAGGGTGGGACTGCAAAAGGGCTAAGTTGCCTGGGGGCCAGGTTTGGGAACATAAAAGCTGGCCTGGTCCACCTCCACCCCAAAACATCATTCTTTGGGCACATGTCCACACACAGGATGCATTATTTCCCCCCTCCATATCTGCAACTTTGCCTCCCTATCCCCCAGTGCCAAGGAATAGTATTGTATTCAGAAAAAAAAAAACAGATAAATAGCTGTTTAGATTTCCTGAGGCAGAAAAAGTTCTGCTCACTATCAGCTCCCTGTGGCCAGTCACATCAAAGAGGAGATGTGGAGCAAACCTCCCACTCAGATCAGAGTAACTTCATACAAAAGTTATTCTCTGAGTTAGACTCCACCAAAACTATCTGGGTTCTGGTAGAAAGCAAGCTCCATCCCACAATTTCTTCTTAGTTAATATAGCTGCAGGTAAATATAACTTTTTATCATAGCATTCTTTCCTACCAATGATCAAGAATTCTAAAGGAATATGTAAAACACAATTGGCTAAAACTCAGAACGTGAGGTTACACTTTTAAGTGGATTTGCAAACCATGGCTTACATAAACTAAGATTAAGCATTATGTGTGTATAACACAGCCTGCAAGATGGCAATCTGATCTCACTGGTACTTTGCAGCACAGGCTCTGCAGAGGCAGAGCATAGGTGGCTATGCTAAATCAGTTTCATTATATGGCCAGCTGTTTGATCAGCAACAAACTGTGGTTTGCCTCAGCACAATTAAGCCTTGCTGGCTTTCTCACATCAGGGCAAATGGTCCTGAGTGGTTTCCATGGTGTGTGGACTTTTGTCTGAATTTACAGGTCAGATGATCTTGCAATTCTCATGACAGCTTGGATTCTGCATTCCCTGCTCCATCTTCCCGCTCTAGCCACACACCCCTGCAGTTCTCAGGAGCAAGATTTCCTTCCGTATGCTATTTCTCCCTGTAGACCTTGGTGGTCTTATCCTGATTGGTTCACTGAGTTTTTAAGGCAAGTTCTCTTTTTTTTCATTATCTGAATTTCTGAAACACTTCCTAGCTATCCCAGCCCCTAAACATAATAAACTGCGATTTTACTGCTAATCACCCCTTCTCCCTGCATGGGTTTATGTGCTTTCACCCTGTTTTTGAAAATAGATGGGCAAAACAGTCACTTTGTGAGGTCAATAGGCTTAAAGCAGGTGATGACACATGTGGTGCTAGGAAGCTGAGGATAGTAGAGAATGGAAAGTTGAGTGGCTGCTCCCATGGCCACTCTTTCCACAGGAGTCTATGGTGGAGAATGGATAGCTGAGTGGCATAATGGATCTGAATGACTGGAGAAACCATGAAACCTTAAAACTGGGGATACACAAGGAATCCTTCTGTGGGTAGGAATCCATCAGATTCTCTGGGCTTGATTTCCTGGACTCCGGTCCACTTTAGAGCAGCCCAGAATCTGAGTGTTCACAGGAATCGAGCTCCATACTGGCAGTAGTGGGCAGGAAAGAAGTTTGGTTGCTGCGAATGGCACCTGGTGTGTACCCTCTTCTATGCCTGTCCATACCACCACTGCCAGCAGCAGCAAGGAGATGGGAAAGGTGCCAGATGCACAACCAGTCCTGTGAGTGTTGGAAGGGACTTGTTTCCTGGGAAATGCCATCTGAACACTCAGTGTGCTCACCAGGAAATCAGACTCAGAACCCCAAGAAACCAGGCCAGAGTCTGGGGAACATTGCCCAGGGAACCTGGTGGATGCCTATCTGCAAAGTGGATTCCTCACACATCCCTGCTTCTGGAAACTTTCAGATATTAATTGGTTTTTTTTCTCTAAAATGGTCTGTGTTAATCTCTGATAAGCAAGCCTCAAAATGCAGAGGAAACGCATTAAAACAATGATTCCCATCTACTTTTGCAGAGTCTTTAAAGAGGTTGGTGCTATATCACAATGTAATTCTTATGTATGACAAATTTAAGGTGCTTGTTGAAAGCCCACTGGAATGCCAAAATGCATTACAGAGCCTCTTTTAAATTCATTACAATTATGAAGCAATTCACCACAACTGGTGCATTTAGTAGATGGGTTCAGATAATCTACAATATTCCCTGCTACACAATTTTTGAGTGTGTTATTCAGCCACTGGACTGTGGACAGTCATGACACCAATACAATGACTGTGAGGTTGCAGGAGGTATAACTGTGTTAGATTTCCTACCCCTTAGTAGGTTTCCTCTCTCTGTAGTACCAATTAGGTTTGCTTGTAATGTACTTTCCTCAACATCTTGAGTTGCAGTTTCATCCTGCACACAGTTTCCCCCAAATCATCTCCCTCTGTGGAAAAAGGGAAACATTTAGGGTGGAGATGGTGTAGACTTTGGATGCGGGGTGTGTGCTGCTGTTTACTTCTTGAACCTTACAGTGTGGGAAAGGATTAATTATGGACAAGACAACACTTTGCTTTCTCCCATATCTGAATTTTTAAAATCTCATGTTCTTTCTCTGCTCAGTATGAAGAAATTTGTAAATGTTGGTAAGTTCATACCAGAAAGAAACAGCAGCAAAATTCTCACCTATCTGCACCAAGCAAATTCAACAGGTCCAACCATTTCCAGCATGGAGAGGTCCATGGAGTGTCTGCCTGCCATAGACAGATAAGGCAGCCTGGCAGAAAAAAATAGGTTTTTGGGATATTTTAAGAGACTTTAAAAGTACTTTTAAAAGCCCTTTCTAAGATTGGGTGGATGAATATGCCTGTTTCTATCATACATTTTTCTCATATTCATTTTTAAGGCAAAATATCTTTTTGTACTAAATATGGAGCAAAATACTGTGTTAAAGTGGACATCATGAGATAAAAGTTCTGTTTCTGGAGTTCCAAGTCCACTCCTTCTTCATGCCACAAGTGATGGATGATCAGCAGCTGATGGACCAGTCCTCAATCCAGATGTAATTAGTTAACAGTAGACAGGCGTTCCTGGTGTTTGTAACATTTAGTGATAATCCCCAAAAGTCTTGCAAAGTTCATGTAGCACTATCATGTGCATACCTACTTGTGGTTTGGGGTTTCATTTTAAGCACCCCATGACTAGTTAACCTGGACAATAGGGAAGTCTAGTGACATAGACATTTCCATTCATGAAACTGAACAAAGAGCCCAGAAAACCGTAAACCAAGAAAGAGAAATGAAGAGGCAGAGAAAAGTCAAGTGATTTTTATACAGGGTCAGAATTCATCAAAAGTTTAAAAAAAACAAACAAACACTGCTTTTCAAGGTCTGGTGCCCCATTTCACAATACTGTATTGCCTTGTCTAATGTAGTAAAGGATTCTCGGGATGAAAAAGACACATGAAAGAGCTCAGGTGAGCTTCAGGTTGCACTGAAATTCCCATGTCTTAGTTGTGGCAGACATGAAGTAGCTTTCTAGTTCTTTGATGTTGCTTGCTGGGATATTCCTGTCAGCTTCATTCTGAGGACTCTAACCCTTCTTCTGAATCATGCTTTGAGCTTGCCTGAGACAGGCCCTTGAACCCCCGCCCTCACCCCACTTGTCCTTTATCTCGTCTTTCTTAGATTACTTCAGGGTTAAGGATGCCATTTTCTGACTGATTTTCTTCTTCTCGTGGAACCACCATTCTTGTTTGGAACAAAGGAATAGTCAGCCTCTGCAACTGCCATGTCTGCTTCTTTGTATCTTTCTCTAAGGCCACTGCAGGCAGATGGAGGATCACATCCTAGTGGGGATTGTATGGAGGCACAAATTGCATGTGCCAATGCCATGGATCAGTCCCAGATTTACACTGGGGAGCTGTACTGGTGGAAGTGAAATTCCTCATTCCTCTTTCCCTTGGCACAGCCAATCCAGCTTCCTCCTCCAAAAAATGCTACCTAGAGAGTCAGGAGATGATGATGATGATTACATTTATATCCCACCTTTCTTCCTCTTGCAAGATATACAAAAGAGCTTACACGTTTTCTTCCTTAGATCCTTGCAACAACTCTCTAAAATAGGTTGGGCAGAATGGCCCAGTGTGTCCCAGAGAGTTTCATGGCTGAGTGAGGACTAGAACCTGGATCTCCCAAAACCCCTGTTGAGCACTTGAATCATTGTACCACGCTGGCTCTAGAGGCATATAAATCCTGCTAAATGGAGTAAACTAAGGTGTGTGTGTGGTGGGGAGAGCCCATCAAGGTAGAGAGAGTGAAGGCCTTCCTTTAACTGAAGGCAAACCCTAGTTCCAACCCTCCATGTGGAACCACTCACACTGCAGGTACAATCTTGATAGTGTGGTGGTTGTTTCTGCCGCCATGATAGCTAGGTGCATGAACCCTTCATGAAGTACCAGTAAACACCATCTGTGCCCTCATCCAAGATCAGCCACCTGGCTCTTTGGAAGCCCACCAGTTGCCTTGCATGCTTCTATAGCCGATTTTATGTTCCTTCCCTAAAAGTCATCTGGCAAATGGATATTGATGGTTCTGCCCTCTGTGAACTCAAGTTTGAACCAGATGATATTTACCTTAAATAGTAGAAGAAAGTGGAAGTTGATTAAGCACCCAGAGAGGGATCGACTTACTGTGGAAAGGTCAGAAGCTATTCAAAAATCTTTTGGGGAAGGTTCTTAAAAAGGCAATGTGGTGGTGGTGGTGTGGAATTGGAAAAGGGCATCTCTGAAGATGCAGATGCTAGAAACTTTACCAGCTGCCCACATGGATGCAGCAGGTCTATAAATCTTCCTAGAGAGTCCTCCTGGACTATTGGTTAATGTGGATTGTAAGTTCAATTATAAATCATAATAAATAAGTAATATAAGGACAGCAGGACCCCTAGTGCCTCTTAAGGTCTTCTGATTTGGCTGGGCTAACAAGTTGCACTTTCAGGGTCACATTACAGAGCAATACAGATCAGGCCTGCCATTTCCTCCAAAACTGGATAACCTAAACTAGATAACCAAAAAGCAAAGGGGGAAGCAAAAGAAGTCTTTTCTTCCAAAGTGTTGACTATTTCAGTACATTTTGGACCTCATATAGATACCTCTGTTGTCGGATTTAAACATGCCCTTGTATTCTCTCTCTCTCTCTCTCTCTCTCCCTCTCCCCCCCCCCCCCCCCCCCCCCCCCTCCCTCCCTCTCTCTCTCTCTCTCTCTCTCCCCAGCATGGCAAGAACAGTACAGTCATTGGAAAAAATGAAAAATCCGAAAATCTAATGAAAAAAGAAGTATTGGTGTTCATAAGCAAGTTTCTTATGTAGTTCCTTAAAAACTATATATAACCCCTAACATATATTTAATAATCCCAACAATGAATTTATTTACTGTGGACCATCTGGTTCAATAGTGCTTCCTCTTTGATCACCAGTCTCCTGTGCTATGATGGATCAGGAGAACAAGCTGAGCTAATATGTGATCAGAAACAGCTGTATTTTAGCGTAGCTTAGCAAAGTTGAGAAACTGGTTAAGGCCACAGTCGTGTTTAACCTGAACCCCAAGATCATCCTCAGAGACCCTTCTCTGAGCATGCCCACAGTGTAAGGAGAGTGTCTTTTCAGTGGTGGCACCTGGTCAAGGAATGATCAATTCAGAGAGGCTTGCCTAACACCTAATAATGGTTTTTCAGGTCCAAATGAGGGCCTTTTCATTTGTCTAACTTGCTTATTTTGTTCAGATTTCCAAATTTTTAGACCTCTGGACTGTCCCTGGCTTTTATCTCGGGGCAGAACTTCTTGGGGTGCTTATGCCTCCAGTGATTCCCCTAGCCCCACCAGTTCAATTCCACAGGCAGCCCCCACCACTCATACAACAGCAGTTTCCTGTTTCCAGGAAAAGGTGAAACAGGCAGAAACATTTGTTTATGGAAGAAGGAAGGTTGGAGGTGTTGAGATAAGACAACTCAGACAACCAGCCCTTCTTCCAGGAACAAGCATGTCTGCTAATCCCAGGATTTCCTCTGGGAAGTGCTACATCTTCCTTGCACAAGCAATGGGGCACACTTGTGCAACTGTACTTGTGGACCTACTGCTTGCAAAAGGGAATTGGTAGGGCAGAAAGTATTTGGCAGGAGCACAACAACCCTGTTGGATTCTGCTCCAGATTCCTAGTCCAAAAATATTCTGGCTGAAATGTATTACCTTTATATGATTTGTACCTTGTTTATGATTTTAGGTTTTGCTTTGTGCACTGCCCAGAGAACTTTGGCTGATGGACACTACCATACTGCATTCAGTCAAAAGCCTCAAAACCCACCTGGGATTTTTCTTCTCCAAAAGAACCTTATCCATCTATAACTTGTCTTTATTGCCCAGAAAGAGAGATCTCTCCAGGCACAGTCCTATTGCTCCTGCAGCAGATGCTCATAAACCTCCAAGCTCTAAGGCTTACCAGCGTCCAACGTGAGGCACAGCTGCGCCAATCTCTGCAGCCAGCATGCTCCATGCCCTGCATTTTCCCCAGGTCACCCTTTCTGGCCATCTCAGTCTAGCACTGGGGGGGAAGGAAGCTGAGGTGCTACTTGGAATCAGGAAGCATGTTCTTTTCCCCCACCCCTGGAATGCCCTTCTTTCCTCCCATTTTTATCCCTGGGGAAGCAGCTGGCATGATTCTTTCCTTGCCAGTGGCGAAGGGGCAGAGTGTGGGTTTGGCCTTTGGAGTCCCAGTTCTGGGGCTGTAGCATCTTGGAGTTAGGACTCAAAGGCGAATCCTATGACTTGTTAGATGGTGACAGGAGGCCACAGGATTGGGCAGTTGTTCTGTTAGTACAACCTAGGGAAGACAAATCCCATAGAGATTCTTTGAGGAAGGTCCTATAATGGCCATTAACTGCCATAATTTCCTGGCATTTTTGGGCTTGAATGGGAAGACTTTAACACACCATATGAAATAGAAAGGGTGTTTGTTTGTTTGTTTGTTTGTTTGTTTGTTGTCTATAACACTTGAGAATGGTCTCTTTTAAAAAATATCACCTTGGGTATTTCTGTGATGTAGCTGAAGACTTCTCTGTTAAGATGGACTAATTTCTTTCAAAAGAAAGAATAATCCACTAAACAAGATCAATCCAGCAATATAGCCTTCTGAATCTATTTTTGTTGGGCTAATGCACCAAAGCAAAGTGTGCTGTGAAACTGTAGCATGACTCAAATGTTTTACTGCTAATGACTGGCTAGGGATCATTTGCATAATGTGGCTTGCCAGTTTATTTTCCTGGTGAGGTTAGCAGGCTCAACATCGTCAAATAAAATATTAATAATTCAGGCTTCCATGACATGATGTATAAGGAGGAATGCTCTACAAGCGCTAATAAATATTTGAGCCGTTTGCAATGCTAATAACGTCACCAAATTCATACTGCAGAATGCCTTGTACAATAGAATCTGGCCAGTGGGACAATCCTGCATTACTACTAGTGAAATTTAGTATGTATTTATAAACAATGTGGGGAAGGGCAAACGAGGAACCATCAAGATCACGCTTGTCCTTTTCTGGGCTCTATACAAGATGTTTGTGTTAGCCTTTAAAGAAGCTGGCAAGTGTCTTCATCAGTCTTGAGAATTTATGGACCCTGTCTCTTACAGACTGCTTGCCCAGTCAGGCAGAACTCTGAGGTCCTTTGTCAGGGTGTCTCTGCAAGCAGGATTCAACTGAGAGGTCAGCTTGATGACTCATGAGAGTACCTTCTTGGTTGTGATGAACAAACTCTGCAATTCTCTCCCTGGGTGCCTAATGACAGTGCAGCAGAAGGAGGAGAATGTTTCATTTCCTAGGCCTTTTAGATAAAAAATTGATCATGTTCTTCCTCATTGTTTCATCTCTCATTATGGTTATTGGTATTATTTAGATTTCTTAGAAACCTTTCCCAGCCTAGTTTGCAGTGCCTTAGAGTGGCTAGCAAGCTCATGTTGCATAATTCCCCTACAAGTGTGGCTTCTTGTGTCCTCAAACAGAGTAAGAGTGGCTTCTTGGGCTGGTAACAAACCATCCCACAACCCCAAAATAGCCATGGGCTTGGTGTGGTTTGCTACCCTCCCCAGCTAGCCACCCTGGCTGGGTTCAGATGAAATGAATAGTTTCTCCAGCAAAGGTAATTGTGCAAATCCAGTGGACATGTGACAAGCCTGCACAGAGTGACTATGAATTCCATGATGACTTATTAGCCTGTCCGGGCTTGTGCAAACTGGCCTTACATAATAAAAATGACATGGTTGGATCGAGAAACTGCCTGCTGTGAGATGATGAACTTTGCTTAAATAAAGTCCCCCTCCCTTATTTTAGTGAACCCATTCGCTCACACACCACATCTTACCCCAATCAGCAGGATCTCTCGCCTCTTTCTGTGGCCTCTTCAGGGATCTGGAAGGACTTCTGTAATGGAGCAGACATGGAAGTCCACTTCCACTGCCACAGTTGACCCTGCATAGACCTGAATCCAACCCACAATGTTTAAAACAGGTAACAATTATCCACTAAAACCCTGTTTTTTTCCGTCTATTTCTTCTTCATTTTCAAGGTTACTTTTCCTGTCTTGTTTATTTGGTGCTGCAGCTCCTGCTTTGTTTTAAAATCTGTTACCCAGCAAGGGAGGTGTCTACCTGAAGAGTGGGGGTAAAAATCTTCCAAATGACTAAATGATACTGTAGTTGCTCAATTTGTTCACATTCATTTCCCTTCCTCTGTTCTTTCCTCATTGTGGAAGGTCTTTGGGACAAAAATACCTTTAAAGAGAGTTTATGCTAGAAAACACCATATGCATTTAATGTCATGGCAAAGGAAGCAGAAGATGAGGTGGAATTAGGCAGGCACTGTGACAAGGAGAAACATCCAAAGACTGGGGTGGGGTCTCTTTTGTGGCATGGTGGACCTCCTGCCTGCCAGTTGGTGGAGTGGGTTGCAGCACTGAGAGGAGTTCAGGGCCAGCTTGGCTTGCACCACCCAGTTAAAGATGCCACCGATGAAGTCCTGAATTGGAGGTGGGGAAGGCCTTAACAGGAAAACCACAGCCGGCACCGCATACATATGTACACGTGCTGGTCACCTCCAAGAATGACCCTGGGCCCACCCTAATGCTTCTGCATTTGGGAGGTGCCAGCATCACAAAGAGGGCAGGCGCAGTCACGACACACTAGCTAGGTAGTCTCGCAGTTCTGCTCAGAGAAACCGCCATCGAGAAATCCCACATTAGCAGCTGTGGCAACAGTCTCTGTGGGCCTCCAGTATGTTCTGCAGAAGGCCTGGTGCAAGTGACAGAGACCAGGAACCTACAAAGAGAAAATGAGAATCTGTCCTTTACCTGGGCAAGGAACCTAAGTCTGACTGTGAAGACTTTAAAGTCAGGTCAAAGAGGACCAATAGTTTACTCTGGGTGAAACCCAGGAGAAAAATTCTACTCTCTTCCACTCCACTAACTATTTAGATGTCTTGTGTGCCTCTCAATAAAGAGCACCAGTGCACATCCAAAGGCACTTTGGGCTTGACATCCAGTTCTGTGAGCTCTCTGCTTCCTTGTACTAACACCTTGTACTGTATTGCTGGGCATCAAGAGCCTGGCTCCAAATTCAATGCTCTTTCCCCGCAGTTAGGAATTTCTGAAGGTCCCATATATAATAAATGAGAACAATTATGTCCTAGCTCTTTCCAGGAACCCAGTAGACAGTTTGCTGGGAGACATTCCTGGCCATCTGTCTGCTTGATAAATGTGTATGTACATTCCGACACAAAATGCACATTAAACAATTACTGTTTTTTCATTTAAAATATGATTGCCATTTTGTTTTTGTTTGATTTCTGTCTTAGCTTTTTGTCCCCATTAGCCTGTCTTTGTGCCCCACTGTCACACTGTCAGATAACTGATTAAAAATTTAAGACTGAGAAAGAGATCTTGGGGTTTTTGAGGATAACATAGTGACAATGTCAACCCAACTTTGAAAATGATGAAGTCTGTGTTTGGCATAATTAGGAAAGAGGGTGAAAATAAAACTGCCAAGATCATACCTCCCTTACAGTCCTGTGTACATTTCTGGTCACTGATCACTTCAGAAAGGAAATAGAGAATTAGGAAAATTGTAGAAAAGGGCACACACGTAAAATAATCAATAGGCTGGAGCAACTCCCTTAGGCAGAAAGGTTACAATATCTGGGACTGCTTAGCTTAGAAAAAAATTGTGACTGAGACATGTATAAAATTATGCATGGTATGGAGAAAGTTGGCAAGAAGATATTTTTCTCCCTCTTTCATAATGCCCTGGAGTCATTCCAAGAAGTTGATTGGTGGGAGATTCAGGACCTATAAAAGGTGGTACTTCTTCACAGAGCACATAGCTAAAAATGTGCGAGGAATCTGTATTGGGGGAGGGAATCTGTCAGATTGCCTCAGCTCTGCTCCCTGGACTCCTGCCCACTTTCTTGTGGCCCTGAGTTGGATTTCGTCTGAGCACGCCAAGCTTTTCTGCAGGCACTTTCCAGAAGCTGAGCCCACACTAGGGCCACAGAAGTGCAGTTCCCTCTTCTCTTTGCATGCTTTGGGCTGCACAGGCTGCAGAGGAGGGTTGCCCCCAGGTCTTGCTAGTGTTTGTGAGGGTGCATCAGCTTTCTCTCAGTTCAGCTGACTTCCAAAGCTGGGACCAAGCAAGAGAAAGAAGCTGAATGAACAGAAACGTGCTGGATTCTGTGGGATCATGCCGACCCTCGCACATCGCTATGGGATTCACTCCCTTAAGGTGCAATGATGGCCACCAGTCTGGACGGCTCTAAAAGTAGCGTGGACAAATACATGGAGGAGAGGGCTCTCAGTGGCTACTATATGCTACCTCCAGCATTAGAGGTAGTGTGCCCATGTACAAAGGTTGCTGAAGGGCTTGGCCAGGAGGGCACTGTTGCACTCACACCCTGATTGTGGTGGGCAGCTGGTTGACCACTGTGTGGACAGAACACTGGACAAGATGGACTTCACTCTTCTTCAGTACAGTTCTTCTCAGGTTCTTGTGTATCCCTTTCTTTAGCATGTGTTCAATGACAATGACAATGACAACAATGATGACATCCCTTTGTTCTTGAAATGCATTCCAGTGTGGTAATAACAATACTGATGACGTTAGCATATACCCCCTAAAGATACCCATGGATGTATGGACACACGCACATTTTAGCACTGTATGGCCAAATGCATATTCTGAAGCATTTCTGTGCTCCCACTCATTTATTTGTAACCATCAAATTTCCAGCTGAAAATGTCTTTATTTGTATATTTATTTAGCTATTCATTTTGCATCCCATTTTTCATTTCCCTTTAGGCTATTCCTAACACCTGTAACCCTGTTTTGCGAATCCAAAAGCCTGCATCAAAAATACCTGCCCTGCTGTTCATGCAATGATGATGAATCAGAAAGTCAGGTTAATGAGGACAACAACCTGTTGTGTGGGTTGGGAGTGCACAAGTTAGGAATGCACAGGCATCCCTTTGTTCGGCTTAAAAATGATCAGATTTTGGCAAGCATTTCCTCCAAGTGCAAAAAGCTCGAGTGCTGTTCTGAGTGCTGCAAAACAAAAAACTCACAAAATGCTGATGTGCCTCTAGAAATCGTCAAGGTAATGATGGAGTTTGAAAGAAGCAGCTTTACAGAAGAAATAATATCCCACCCCTGAGATCTTCCTGCCCCACAAGTCTTCAGCAATAGGTAATTTACTCTTCACCCTGTTGGCTCACACAGACATTTGGGGACATGCAACCTCTACTGATGGCAGTAGAACTGTCGACCTGCAGACTTGGTGGGGAAAAAGCAGCATTCCTTCTTCCAAGATATGGGCACGGGGTGCAGGGTGAGAGGATCTTCAGCCTGAAGTCATTGTTGCCCCTCACCAGCTTTCCTGGGAGCATGCAGCTTCTTTAAATTTGTGTACCATCCCATCAGAACAGAATTAAATTACATTAAATTATTAAAATAAAATAAAATACAGCACCAAAGAGATGAGATTCTTCTCTTTCTGATGCAGGTCTTTGTAAAGTAAAACTGTATGATTTTTGCGGGGGTACAGTTTTCAAGTCCTTGCCCTAGTAGTGAAAATCCCAAGGCAATTCCCCGCCTCCATCTTGCAAGTTTTAAGGAGCGATGCTGCAACTAGTGAGAGAGTGGCTTCTATATGCCCTCTAGTGGAAGCAAGTTGGGGTATCAGCCTGACAGAGAGAATCACAAGAACACTGCAAGGCTTGTTCAGTGCCGTTATCCCTGCATCACCTTGGGATAACGGGGGGCATTGGGCTGAGATTATTTTACAACTCTGGGTGCAGTTCATTGTTATCCCCAGATTAGTCCTGGAGGGGAGCTGGCATGTCAGAAGTTGCTGCATCCGTGAGACAACCACAATGCTCAATCTGTTTAAATTGTCCTGGCCACACTCCTCCCAGATAGGGATTCATGGATGGTGTAAACCCATTCTGTCTACATTTAACAGATTGAGAAATATGATGCAATCCATGGTCCATCCACTTAAAGAAACTGAGTTTGCACTGATCTGTACGCAATTGCACAAATTTGCAGTTGTGCAAAATTGCACTCCTGAAAATGTACAAAGCTCCCAAAACATGTAATTCCCCCAACATGTGTATTTTCTTCTCTAGCCAATGCAGGACAAGGTGTACTTATGGTCAGTATTTTTTTTAAAAATCGGTATTTTCTATGGGTAAATTTACAAAAGTTAAAAAACAAAGGGTCTGCATGTCTGTGGAATCCACTTGAGTCAGAAAGAGCCAGTCTACTGGAGAATCTGTGGGTTGGCCTCTTAGAAATTTGCACATTGCAAATTTCTTTGGCAACCCTATTCCAGATTTTATCCCATGCATAGCTGCATGCAGAAGTCTTCTGTTCCATGAGTTTGTATGCCCATGGGCTTTTTGCAAACGAAACACGCACACATACAGCTATGCTACAACTTCTTTGATTTTATGCCCAGTTGCAAATATAGTAAAATACTGGATTTGTCCCCTGTCAAATCTATCACATGGCAAATGATTCATCTGCTTCTGTCTCTGACAATGAATAACTAAAGCTAATCCTTTATTTATGTGACCTGACATCTCTTCCCCTTGGTGTGTGTATTCTCTCACAATGAGGAAATCTTGGGAGGCTGATATTCTGACTGCCCGAAAACTCTAGACACAAGAAAGAGGGAGTTGCTTCCTGGTGTACTGTAACATAATTTCACTGAAGTGCAATCCTAAGCAGTGCCCACTCAAGGATTTTAAGCCCCCAGAAGCAGAGGCTGATGGTCATCCCATTCAGATGTCTTCCCATTCAGATGTTCTACCCTTCAGAGGAAGGCAGGATGTGCTCCAACGGAGCAAAGCTCAGGGAGCCAAGGTTCCATTTAGATGCCAGGAAGCACTTCCTTACAGTCAGGACCCCAAGGGTGTGGAATGGGCTTCCATGAGAGGTCGTTGAGGCCCCATCAGTGAGGGTGTTCAAAGATAGGCTGGACGTGCACATGGTGGGCATGTTGTGAGCGGAGCCGGCTGGTGCCGGAGGTCAGACTAGATGGCCCAGGAGGCCCCTTCTGACTCACTCTGTTTCTATGTTTCTACACTGTGTTTGAGGCTAAACTGTCTGTTTGCATCATCCAGGTGGGACAATTTGCAGGGGGAGGGAGGCAGGCTGGAGAGGCTTCTGGCTTTATACTGAGGCCTCCCACTCTTCCTCTGTCTCTGCTCACCACAAAAGCTCCCATTTCCATGTCTCTGAGGTTTTCTTCCTGAACTCAGAGGGCAGCTGTTATATGTCTTCCCACGCTGGCTGAGTGGGGGCAGTAGAGGGGGAGCCATTCTCTTAAAACCTGCTCTGAGGTCAAGTGCTCTCTCCAGCCTTGGATCAGGAAGACCCGACTGTCCCATGCATGCGCTAGGGGTCATAATATTGCTTCCTTATGAGGTTATGTTACAAGAGAGACATTGTGGAGTGGGGGGGGGGGGGAGAATGCTGGCCTGCAGCCCAGGAGATCTGGGTTCTAGTCCTGACTTAACCATGGAGCTCACTTTGGGCCAGACACTGACTCATGGCCTAGCTTACCTCCAGGTAGGTTTGTCATGGGAACAAAAGGGAGAGGAGGAGAATTATGTGAGCTGCCTTGGGTTCCTAGATATAAATATAATCAATACATCAACATGCATGTGATAACAAATCTCACAACAAGTCATGTTGTGTGGCCTTAGCACACCACCACCATCACCAAACCCTGCCCACCATGGTCATTAGCTTTGCTGCTAATGGTGGCATGAAAGCAGGGATGCTGGCCTGGTTGCTGGGAGGATGAGGAAGGTAAAACTTCTTCCTCACCCCAGACACTTTGCACTGGTACTTCTACACCACCATTGGCAGTGCAGAAGCAGGGATGCCTGCCATGTGTCCCCACAGCCCTTCACCCTATTGATGACCCAGAAGTGGTGGCATCGCAGAGTGATGGCCATTTGGGTTGCCAGGAGGGTGGAGGACTCCTTAATCTTTCCCTCTCCCAGTGACCCCTAGGACTGCTCTCTCCTCTCCAGCATGTGTGCATCTCTCTCTCTCTCTTTTCTGTGTGTATTTATGTGTTCATTTTATAATCTGTCTCTTAAGTGGTGCTTAGGATAGTGAATAATAATAAAATACACATGAAATGCACAATCTTAAATTGAAACATAAGAGGGGGAAGCAGGTCCATTAAAACCATTTTTAAAAATACATGGCAATAACAGAAATAGCAGTAGGCCCCTTCAGTAAAACTCCACGATACATGGCAAAGGCCTGCCTTGATAAAAAATGGTTTTGCGTGCTGGAAACTGTGTGTATAAGGATGTCTTTGTGCTTATCTGTGTGTTTCCATGTGTGGATGCATGCGCTGTTATGAGGATTTGCACTGCTTGGGGTTTGTCTGGCTTCCAGGGCCAAAAATCTTGTGCTACTCTGCCCTAGAGCATGATCACCCTACTTCCTAGCAATCCAATATTGCTGGTTCATTGGTGGCTCCTGGCTTTTTGAGGTCCTTAGTCAAGACTTTCTGAATGGGCCTTTCCCTTTTTGCTCATTCCTACAGAAATTTGTTCTGCCAAGTTAAGGTTTATTAAGTGGCTCCCCTTCCCCCCCCCCACAATGGGGTCTTCCTTCCCCCTTCTGTCTTTCTTCCCCTACTCACGGGTACTTGTGGGATCCTGCCTTTAGGCATCACAGAAGCCATTGACTGACCTTGCCTCAAGTATTGGTCCAAAGCCCTATTGAAGCCATCAACATATCTTCTGGAATTAAATTCTATGAGTTAACTCCCCACTTTTGAAGAAGGACCTTTTTTCTATCTGTTCTCAGGTTCAACATTAGCCTCTGGAATCCTTCAGCAGCAGCTGCAGCCATACCTCACTCCAGTAGTGGCAGACAGTCATTTGAATTTCAGGGAATGATTCAGCACAACACAACATTAAGTGTTGCTCCAGTACATTCGGGGAAACCACATGAAAAAACAAGCATCCAAGTCAGCTTGTGTCATGGAGCAAGGCCTTGAACTCTCATTCTTGGAAGATTCTGACCCACTGTCCTCAAAGGAAATGGCTCCAGAGATCATAATACACGGAGAAAAGTTAGGTGCTTGTGGAGGTGAAGGCACTTTGGCAAGTTTTCCCTGCGACTTATATATTCTGCAGCTCATATATCCTGATGCTAGTGCCATTTGATTGCATTGGATGGTGAACTTGAGAATCACGAGAGAGAGAGAGAGAGAGAGAGAGAGAATTATATTGTCTTTTTCCACTGTGGATTGAAGACAGAGCTACCCCTAGCCCTCTTTGCAGGCTACTCCAAACTTGCAAGGACATGCATGACACTATAAAGTATTGTCTTATTTTTAAATATATTTTTAAATAATATTTATTTATCCAGTTTTTTACTTAATGGTTTTTCTTACACATGTGAAACATTTTTACTTTAAATACATGCTATAAAGATGGTATGACTTTGTGACTAAACAAGATAAAGAGGGTTGGGGAAAACTAAGGAAATGTGGTGGGGGACAGATTGGCAGGAACACTTACTGTATTGTATTGATAAAGGGGAGGCTATTAAACTGTTAATAACAGCAGTAACAAAAACATGCATCATCAATGCCCAAAGCAGCAGAAGCCACTGTACTAGCCAAACAGTTGTGTCAGGAAATCTCAGAATAGCAGAACCTGGAGAATGTATGTTTGGGTTCACATGGAAGACACTACATTCATTTTCAGCAGTTTATTGGTGGAACACCCAGGAATCCCTCTTTGATAGAAGAAACAACAGTGTTGTTGGGTAGCCAATATAGCAAACTGGTCACAAGCTTCCAGAGCATATGCAGAGTTTTTATAAGTTGTGGGTTATGTACACAGTTCCAAGGCAGTGATGAGATTCTGAATGAGTGAGAAGGTGAGGACAAAGGGGAATAATGTGGAAACACTGAGAAATTATTACAGGCATCTGGAAAAACATCATGACCCATCGAAAGATTGAGGAATTATAGAAATCTAACATATTTCAATATTTTGATTTTTACAACCAGAGATACAAAACTCCTTAAGACAAAGCATGAACTGGCTAGGTATTTTTACATTGCAAAGAAAGTACAGCTGCCCCGAGCTTGCAACATTGTTTCTGCTGGACAGTCAGGAGCTGAGAATGGGTGAATCATTTGCATAGCTTGGGGCTGTTTTTCCCTTTCCTGGGGGAAGGAACTAGAAAGAAAAAACCCTGCAGATGAGGGGTGAGGGCACACAAGTGAGGCTCTCCATATTTTACCATATAAAAGTTTATTAGGGCAACTCCAACAGTTGCAAAACTGTGAAGTGGTCACACTATATATTTTTTTTCTTCTTCTGCCCTGCTAACCCCAGAAAGTGTGACTTATATTTTATGCTGGCCTTGATTTAACTTTTATCAGCATTTATTGTTGAGGCAAGATCGCTTAACAGAACTGTGGAGAAGCCAAACCACTGTGTTTAAGTGCTTTTCTAAACAGAACATCCTAAAACACACATATTTGTATAAATTTCTAAAAATAAGCAGCAGCAGCAGCAGCAGCAGCCCAGATCAGATGATTAATAACCAATTCTCCACAGATGTCAAATAAATAATAATAGAAAGTGTATATAGACTGTGATCCTAAATGCAATTTATGAGAGCATAAGTCTCATTTAACTTAGTGGGGCTGATGTCTGAGAAATTTGCACAATGAATATGTAGGAGTAAAAGGGGTTAGACTGTAACATTTTCCTAGGAGAAAGCCCTTAGTGGGACTTCTTCTGAGTATGCCTGCAGGGGATTGCATTGCTAGCATGTTTGAAATCTTTAGCAAATAACCTGAAAATACCTTCATAATGACATCCCCCAGTTGTTGACATCTTGATATTCTTCTCATCTGCTGCAATGCCTGTGAAGATTTAGTTTTGAGAAATCAATTGTTCGTGCTGAAGAAGGGCAAGGGGGGGTTAAGAATTAAATAATTAATAGAGGAACACATCCACATTATTATTAGTAGATGGACATCCTGAGCTGACTGGAATGGACACTGGCAAATTGCTTTCAGAATAGTGTGCGATAATTAAACTGCTACCCTGGAATGGCAGAGCTGTCTTGAGCTCTAAATTTAGCTGAACATGGTGTGGACATACTAATTTTCCCAGGGCACAGTCCTATGGCCTCCTGACAATTTCTGGAGGAGGGCATAGGATTTTTCACAGTCCCAGCTTTTAAGTCCTGGATTTTCAGAGCTGGGAGTCTGAGCCCCTCCTGGCTCACCTCACAGCCAGCACAGAAAAAGCTGCACTGAGCCTCTGTGAACACAAATGTTCATGGAGGAAAAAAACGGTATGCTAGGAGGTGGGGAAGCAAGCTGGCTGGGGCCAGCTACCTCTGCCAGTTCTGATTAGAACACTAGCTTTCTTTTCTCCTCTTCCAGGTGCTTTATATAGGCAAAAATGATTGTTTATAATGCACAGGATAAGGTGTGGTGATGACAGATATCACTCCTTCCCCACCTTGCTTCAGACATTGGATGGATGTAAACTTCTGAGTCTGCAGGATGTTGGAATGCACACTTAAAGATGTGGATAGTAACCATACTTCCTGAATTCCTCTATGGAGAGGATTATTCCAATGTAGTTTTCAGCTTTAAAAAAGTGTATGTATGTGTGTGGGGGGGATACAATTTGAGAAAAAAAAGAATACAATTTGAAAAGAAAAATCTATTTCACCCCAAACCCAAAGCCCTCTTGGGAGTTTACAGCCGCTCACAAAACAGAAAATAGAGTATCAAACAATGCATAAATTATGCTTGATTTTTATTTAAATTCTGGTGATTACTATGAAATGGAATTAAGTTGTTGTAACAACATAGCCACAAAAGTTTGAGTCAGTATTCATTTATCACAGTATTTGTGATTTATGCTTCAAAGCAAAATGTATTCTTTCAGAAGCAAAACATTAGAATTCCAAAAGGAATACCAGTATCCTAAATTAGTCTTCCCCAACCAGGTGTCCTTTTGATGTTCTGAACCACAATGCGCATCAGCCCAAGGTGAGATGACCAATGGTTAGAAGTGAAGCAGATGCTGTAGAAGTACCTGGAGGGCACTAGTCCAGGTCTGGGGAAGGCAGTCCTAAATCCATTGTAAACTTTAATCTCATGTACATTAAGATCCTTTCATGGATCACTGCCTTGTCGTGGCAAAGGAGCTTGTGTAGCGCAATGAAGCTATGAGCTATGCTGTGCAGGGGCACCCAAGATGGTCAGGTCGTAGCGGAGAGCTCTGACAAAAGGTGATCCACTGGAGAAGGAAATGGCAACCCACTCTAGTATCCTTGCCATGAAAATCCCATGGACAGTACCAACAAGCAAAAAGATATGATGCTGGAAGATGAGCCCCTCAGGTTGGAAGGTGTCCAATGTGCTACTGCGGAAGAGCAGAGGACTAGTACTAGTAGCACCAGAAACAATGAAGCAACTGGGTCAAAGCTGAAAGGACACTCAGTTGCAGATGTATCTGGTGTGAAAGGAGAGTCTGATGCTGTAAAGATCTATACTCCAAGAATTAACACCAAAAAATGATGTCCTTATCATCATGGGGGATTGGAATGCTAAAGTAGGAAGCCAAAAGATAACCGGAATAACAGGCAAGTTTGGCCTTGGAGTACAAATGAAGCAAGGTAAAGGCTGGCAGAATTTTGTGAAGAAAACATGCTCGTCATAGCAAACACTCTTTTCCAACAACCCAAGAGATGACTCTACACATGGACATCTCCAGATGGTCAACACAGAAATCAGACTGACTATGTGCTCTGCAGCCAACGATGGGGAAGCTCTATGCAGTCAGTAAAAACTAGACCAAGAGTTGACTGTAGCTCAGATCATGAGCTTCTTCTTCCAAAATTAAGGCTTAAACTGAAGTAGGGAGAAGTGGTAGGCCACTCAGGTATGACCTAAATCCTATTCCTGGTGAATAGACAGTAGAGGTGACGAATAGACACCCAAATGAATGCAGAATTCCAGAGAATAGCTGAAAGAGATAAGGAGGCCTTCTTAAATGAACAGTGCAAAGAAATAGAAGAAAACAATAGAATAGGGAGGACAGAGATCTCGTCAAGGAAATTGGAGATATGAAGGGAAAGTTTCATGTAAAAATGGGGATGATAAAGGACAAAAATGTCATGGACCTAACAGAGGCAGAGGAGATTAAGAAGAGGTGGCAAGATTACACAGAAGAACTATACAAGAAGGAACTTAATGTCCCTGATTACCATGATGAAGTGGTCGCTGACCTTGAGCCAGACATCCTGGAATGTGAAGTCAAATGGGCCTTAGGAAGTCTGACCAACAACAAAGCTAGTGGAGGCAACAGTATTCCAGCTGACCTATTCAAAATCCTAAAAGGCTATGCAGTAAAGGTGCTACACTCAATATGCCAGAAGATTTGGAAAACTCAGCAGTGGCCACAGGATCGGAAAAGGTCAGTTTACATTCCAATTCCAAAGAAGGGCAATGCCGAAGAATGTTCAAACTACCGCACCATTGCATTCATTTCACATGTTAGCAAAGTGATGCTCAAATTCCTAAAAGCTAGGGTCCAGCAGTATGTGGACTGAGAACTACCAGAAGTACAGGCAGGATTTTGAAGAGGCAGAGGAACTAGAGATATTATTGTCAACATATGCTGGATCATGGAGAAAGCTAGGGAGTTCTAGAAAAACATCTACTTCTGACTATGCTAAAGCCTTTGATTGTGTGGATCACAACAAATTGTGGCAAGTTCTTAAAGAGATGGGAGTACCAGACAATCTTATTTGTCTCTTGAGAAACCTATATGCGGGTTAAGAAGCAACAGTGAGAACTGGACATGGAACTACTGATTGGTTCAAAATTGGAAAAGGAGTAAGGCAAGGCTGCATAATGTCACCCAGCCTATTTAACTTCTATGCAGAGCAAATCATGTGAAAGGCGGGTCTAGATGAATCACAAGTTGGAATTAAGATTGCCAGGAGAAATATCAACATCCTCAGATATGCAGATGATACCACTCTAATGGCAGAAAGTGAAGAGGAACTAAAGAGCATCTTGATGCGGGTGAAAGAAGAGAGCACAAAAGTTGGCTAGAAAACTAAGATCATGGCATCTGGTCCTCTCACTTCCTGGCAAATAGATGGGGAAGAAATGGAGGTTGTGACAGATTTTATTTTCCTGGACTCCAAGATCACAGCAGACGGTGACTGCAGCCAAAAAATTAAAAGACGCTTGCTCCTTGGGAAGAAAGCTATGGCAAATCTTGATAGCATACTAAAAAGCAGACATCACCCTGCCGGCAAAAGTTCCTATAGTCAAGGTTTTCCCAGTTGTAATGTATAGCTGTGAATGTTGGACCATAAGGAAGGCTGAGTACCGAAGAATTGAGGTGGTATTATTATTATTATTATTATTATTATTATTATTATTATTATTATAATAACATTTCTATGCCGCCCCTTGCTGAAACCTTGGGGCGGCTTACAACACATTGAAATACAATAGCACATAATAAATTACCATTAAATACAAAAATACAAAAAATACATTGATTTACAAATATAAGATTAAAATTATCAGTATAAATTAAGTAAATAAAAATATAGGAGGAGAAAGAGAAGGAAGAAGAAGTTGCCCTGGCCAGATCATATGTTTTAACAATTAAAATGATGTTTAAATAAAAAGGTCTTTACCTGGCGCCAAAAAACCAGTAACGACGGTGCCAGGCGGACCTCTTTGGGGAGTGAATTCCATAGGTTGGGCGCCACCGCAGAGAAAGCCCTCCTCCGAGTACTTACTCTCCTAATTTCTTTCATGGAGGCTTAAGTGATCTCCAGGAGATGGTGGAGGATAGAAGAGCCTGGAGGAATATTGTCCATGAGGTCACGATGAGTTGGGGATGATTTTGCAAATTTTATTTATTTATTTATTTGTGAAATTTATATGCCATCCAATTACCAGCATCTCTGGACAGTTAACAACAGAAATAAATTAATGACCTACTCTGGCTGCAAATACAATATTAAAATTCAATATTAAAAATATGAAAATATTGATTAAATAAAAAGGTCTTTACCTGGTGCCGAAAAACATATAATGACGGCGCCAGGCGGACCTCTCTGGGGAGTGCATTGCACAGTCGGTGCCACCGCAGAGAAGGCCCTCCTGCAGGAATTCTGTCTCCTAACTTCTTTCACAGATGGTTCCCGGAGGAAGGCTTTTGTTGCTGATCTCAGGGGACGGGAGGGCAAATAGGGAAATAACATAACATAACATTAAGAAGGAGCGGCATTACTTTGGGTTTTTTTCTCCTTTCAATAAGTTTGCACGTTTTGTCGATATGCTTCCTATTCTTAGCGGTCTGGATCAACATAAGCATCAGACACATCTTCAAGGAGAGCCAGTGGAACTTGTTCTGGAGCATTTGCCCCTGGGAAAAGTGAAGGATGGTTATTGAATGCTGCTGAAATGTATTGAAGAAGATCTGCATTGTAAAGTACACCACCTGAGCCTTGTATTTTGTATTATGATAGTTACTTATGTATCTGCAGACATCTTTCATGTTTCTCAGTCAAGCCTTCTATTATGGATTTCTGAGAGCTTTTTTTTTACTTGGGAATACATCAGATGGGTCCTGTGTACCTTTGTAGTAGTTTTCCATCTGTGCATATCTAGTCACAGAATGAATATAAAATTGTGTAGATAAAATCTGTATTCAAATTATTATTCAACTGTAAATTGTGATGCAGATTCCTCAAATGCATTGCAAATTAATGTGAAGATGGGATGGTGCAGATTTCTGGATGAACAGATGTAGCACTAACTATGAAATGCTGCTTGGCCCAGTCTTAAACATGAATGCTAAAGCATTTATGAAAAGGAAGGGGGCATGATCCACCCAAACAAGCAATTTTATGTTAATTTCTTCGGAAGGGAGGGGAGTCAATACTCTGAAACCCAGGAAACTGAAGTGCTGGACTTTGGCGGGACCATGCTCTTTTACTGTAGTGTATGTAAATTTGGGGGTGGATGGGGAGGCAGCCATAAAAGATATTGCTTTAGGATTGGACCAAGTTGCTGCTTTTCACTGAGAGAAGCGAATCACTCATAGTTAGGGTTAGAATCAGGGTTGGAAGCTGTTCCTCCAGAATCTGTGGACTTCCTCTCCTGCTCTTCCTCTTCCTGGCAGCCACGCTTCTTCTGCACTCACCTCTGCCAGCGGCAGCCGTGGGAGTGGAAGCATGTTTCTGCTCGTGCAGCACATGGGGCTCCATGTCTAGCAAGCACCCCATGAACCCTGGGCACACTTATCAGGAATTTGGGCCTCTGTATCTGAGCCGTTTGGGGAATCTGGCAGAATTTCTGCATGTAAAGGATTCCTTGCACATCCTTATAAAGTGCCCCTGCCTTATTTTGGAGAGCCCCCACCTATCCTGCTCCACAGCTCACCCCACTGGGCAGTGTCTCTCAGCCCTCTGCACAGCATTTTGAAGGGGCCCCAAAGGCTCCCGTGAGGCTACTGGGTGTGAGGGGAAATCTCTCCTTCTGCCAGTCCAGTTGTGCTCAGTTATTCTAAATCTAGGTCTAACTTTTAGTATAATAACACTCAGTTGTATATGAGATTGTATACTGTCAGCTGCCTAGATTAAGTTCTGCAAAAAGGCAGTTTATTATTTATTGCATTTCCTTTTTAAACTTTTAAACTGTGAATTTCAAAATCAAAACCAAACAACAAAAAAGCAAATCAATTGTTTTATTCATTACATTTCTAAGCTCCCCAGTAATTAATGTTCTCTGCAGCAACTGTAGCCAGTTAAAAGTTAAAATTCCATTTTAAAACTGGTAAAATTTAGAATATAAAACAAACATTTAAAAGAAAAACACCACTATCCTATGACCCCTTGACAGCATCAAGTAGGCTACAGAATTTTTCATGGTCCCAGCTCTGATTTCAAAAAAATTGCTCTGATGTCAGAGCTGGAACTCTGGGCTTGAATCACCTTCCTCTTCCTTTTAGCCAGCCTAGAAGGAACACCACTAGTTCCTTTAACAACACTGGAGAAGGGGGCAATGCATCATTCTTCAGGGTGGGGAGGGGAGGAGACTGTGGCCACCAAGGTACAATGTATCCCGGCAGCTCCTTAGCCTCCATATTTCTCCCTCTGCAGTCTGTTGGTTAGGCTACCAACACGGGCTTTCTACCGGCTTTGCTGGAGGGAACCTTTGCCTTCATCTCACCTGGCGTAGGATGCCCTTATTTCTCTGAATCTGGAGGGTTGCAGGCACCCCCATAGATCTGTACACTAAAATACTTTAGTACTTCAAAATGCCCCATCTGTATGTATTTAAGCCAGTTCTCAGACTTCTGCCACACTAGCAAGTAAGAAATAGAAAACGTGATTGGGTTGTGCAGATAGGAGGCCAAACTTGATCTTCATAGTCTGGGGTCCCAAAGCATGGAAGAAGGTTCACCTCACATCCAGATTGTTTCCTTTTCTTTTCTGTCATGCAAGTGAATCACTCTTCTTTTCCCCTGTGAATAAAATCTAGATAACTAGAAGTCCATCTTGGCTACTTCTCCTGTCATGTGCAGGAGAAGGAAAACTGAGAGGGGAAGGCAGATTATGTTTAGGGAACTAGCAACTATTGGTCTGGGGAAAAGCTCCCCTAGTTTCCCTTTTCCTTATGACCTGCAAAGAGAATCTCTGTTTTAGAGAGCCATAAGTACCTTGTGAGCTCAAAAAATGCCTTCTGCTCACAGTGCAACTGCGAAAATATGCATTCATATGAAAAGCAGTTACTACAGAAAGATGATTTGATTGTTCCTCTCCACATTCCCATAGTAGAAGTCATTTCTCATCTTGTACCTTGGGATGGGTGGACAAGTGATGCTCAGGATTCTCCATACCTTGTTTTGACATTACCCTTGTACCCAATTGCTGCTCACATTTGCAACCACAGCTCTCTCTGTGTGAACAGAAGACTGGCAGAACTCCAATAGGGATCCAATGGTGGTTTTCCGCAAGGTGGCCCAAATCTGTGCAAATATCTTCCATAGACTAAAGCGGGATTGATTCTGTCCATGGGGGACAGCTGTGCAAATTAGGAAATGAGTACATGCTGAAGCAGGAACAGAGGACAAGATGAACCAGAGCATGAGTTTGACAATTTGTGAATATTTTCAGTGGACACATGCTCATCTTTGGAACGTCACACAGTGCATATTCTTACATCCCCGATTGTATCAGTAATCCAAAAGCTCTGTTATGTAGCCAGGCTGCCAACTACCATGAAATCAGAAAAGGCCTTGACCTTTTCAAGATTTGTGTGAAATGATCTGGCAAAACCAATTTGAAAACTGAACTGAGCTGGAAACCAGAGACTGTCTCTGAGTTAAGCCCTCTAAGGAACATATTTACAGAAAACCAAACTAAATTTAGAAACAAGCCTGCTGGTTTTTCAGAGAAAAATGCTGCTGATGGGCAATGTGAAGATGATAAATGGAAGACTCATTACAGTCTGGTTGTAGACATTGAGGAAATGTCCATTCAAGCTACTGTGTCATTCACCTTCTGTGGAATCTGAACCTGGCTTTGCTTGACTGCCTGCCTCCCTCTCCCTCTCCCTCTCCCTCTCCCCTTCCTTCCTTCCTTCCTTCCTTCCTTCCTTCCTTCCTTCCTTCCT
>NW_025335269.1:10004760-10067768 GCF_004798865.1 Varanus komodoensis | reverse complement strand
GGGGGGGTAGTAACCCTAATTAAGCACTAATAGGGTTGCATACAAATTTAAACCCAAACTTTAAGAGCTAAGAACTCAAAGCCCTGTGCCAGGATGAATGAACCTGTCAGTTTTGGTTTGTTCTAAATTCATACACACACACACACACCTTATATATCTTAAGTCATTTTTGTAGTGAATCTGGTTAAAAACATGGTAATTTCTTTCCAGAACTGAAATGAAGTGAAATTTTTACCCACCCTAGTTTATGATAGGACTGGGCAGCAATTTCCCCATCTTTTCAGGACCAATCACGTACTGGGGTGAACCTCAGTGATCTTTGTGGTGTGAGCAGCACTTGATTTCAATTCTCAAAGCTCCATTCTCCTCGGCGGCTAGTTCTCATGAGGGCCCATGTTTATTCTGAGAGTGAGCAGCATCTCTAGAAACTGACTTGTAACCAGTGGTGCTCTTTCAATTCTGCAACTAAGAACACAAAATAGGATCTTAAGAAGAGGTCTCTGTATCCTCAGGAGAAGAAAGAAAGAAGGAGGCAAGGTAAGAAAGAAAGAATTCAGCAGCTTCTCTCTCTCCCTGCCCTCCTGCCCCCCATGTATGTGTGTTAAGTGAAGGAGAGGTTGTGGAAGAACAGAAACTAAGATTAATGGTGAAACCGCAATTATAATGAATGGGATGGCTTGTTGCCTGTTGGTTGATTGCTGAAAATGCTTGTATTTATTGCTGCTGGGCAGTTTTGCAGACTGAGGTGGAAACAGACTTGGTTATCTTTTGAATGACACTGATGCAAAAGAAAAGAGCCATCTAGTCCTCATTTTTGAGGGTTTTTTTCTTTTTACCAAAATAGCAATGCCCAACTTTCTCAGCAACAGAGCCAAGATCACGAGCTGCTCTTCCAAAGGTACATTTCCCATGTTGGTTATTGTGTTGCGACTGTGGCAGATTTCCTCACGAATCTGGGCTTCCTATCATTAGAGCTGCAGCCCTGGGTACATAATGAGAATGTCTGATTTGCTGACAGATTTATGTCCTGGTGTGTGACACAGCAGATTGCTTTCTGGCTGGGAATATAGAAGAAATACCTTTGCTATCTAGTTGGTTATAATGTGGAATCTCAAGGGATGCATGAGTAAATAAGGTCTTGAGTGACAGCTCTGAATTCTTCTGCTTTTACCAACCCATGTTCTCCCTTCTCCAATGGCTCAGCAGGACAGGGGTATGTTGATATTACTGGACGACGGCACTTCCTCTGGGACTGCCAATCAGCTACGATTGTACTAAGATGGTCTATCAGACAACCAACATTAGAATCTGCAGATCATCTACAGATTTTTCCAGGATCCACCACACGGCAAATGGACTTGCTCAGCATCTACCCCATCTATTCTGGCCTGGTTCATCTCCTGGATTGTCCCTGCCCAGATTCCAGTTCCTCACACTAACCGGAGCACTGAATTATTTTTTTCCCCATTTTTAATTCAAACATTGGCAATACTTACTGTCCCAGACTTGAGGCCCAGTTCAAATGTTGCATTTGCCCAATAGAATGATTGGTTTGTCATCCAACTGTTCCACACAAGGAAGCTTTACAAATCTATTTACTATTTCAATCTTAAATTGTACGCTCTAATGGAAATTTTTCCAAGAGATAGGTGCTACTCCAAAGGAAATGGTGCCAGAAATGGCTTCTCCTGTCTGAACCAGGACACATGTAACTCTCTTGTTCTCTGGAGTGGCTCTTAATGTTGGACTGCTATATTAGAAAACATCTATAATTCATATTCTTCCATTGAATATCTTGCATCTTTCATTCCATGAAGAGCATAGCCCTGGAACTAGGTGAGCTCTTTATGGAAGTTAAATCACTAGAAGTAGTGATGAATATAAGCAGTGTTGTTTCTTAAACGTGCTTCTTTAACTTTAGGAATCCCAGTGATTTGGGTGGGAGTGGTTTCAGAGCATTAAGCCAATAGATGATCAAAATTAGTAATTTTTTCCATTGGCCATTCATGAGTTGCCAGAGCTGGAAGCCCTGAACTAGTAAGCTGTAATTTACATATCAGCCATACACATATTCCAGTTCATTCACTCATTTCCATCCTGGCTTTCTTTCAAAGAGAACTCAGTGACATTCATGAGAGTAATCCCATTTTACCCTCTGAATAACCATCATCTTGGTGGCAATCATGAGCCCAAACAAGCCATTGCGCCTTCATGCCTATTTCTTGAATGGCCATTAGCCAAGCCCATTTCAGCATGTACTTTAAATTAGAGAGCATTCTAGGAAGAAATGTATTTTTTTATTTTCGGTTTGTATGTAACCTTGTATGTTACTCTCACTGGCCTTAAATTGTTTACTCTGCTTACTTTAAAACAACAAGAACAGCCTTAAGCAACTGCTAGACTGGAACTGTGCAGTCTAGCTGGCAACCACATAAATCAGGAGTGGGCAGTATCCAGCTGGCATGCACACCTTCCGGTATGTCCTGCACTGTGCCCATCAGAGCACCACCAAAATTTATGGCGGCAACATCACTAGTGATTTGCAAGGAACCGGTCCAAATGCCCCAGTCCTTTCAAGCCAAGGCATCCATGAGAGGGAAGTGCTCATTCATCAAGGCGTATCTTCTTAGTCACTCACACCCATTATGTCTCACTGAATGCCCTCTCATTAAAAAAGAACCCTTCAGTATCGCATGAAATAATTTCCACCCTGGAATGAAGATGCATGTGCAATGAAACATGGCAAGTTCTGCCAGCAAAGAAAGCCGGTGTCATTCAAGGTATTTTCCTGCTTGTTGCCTGAGAACTAAACCAACTCTGTATCGTTCTCTTTGGTGTCAAAGCAATGCAGTTATTAATTTGTCAAAAGCAGCAAGACCTGACTTTTTGTTAGGCACTGGGAGGAGTGTAAAGTTGGATAAAAACATATTTTCAAGGGGAGCATCTTTCTCCTTCTCTGCCAGGTACCATATCTCTACCCCTAAACTATGGAAATGTTCCTTTTTTGGATGCACAATAACCTGCAATATGCTTTGTAAACAAGTTACCATCTGCCTCGAAGATTTCCAGCTGTCCATTTAAGCTACTGTGACTAAATCTACAGCTAACTTTCCCAGCTGGGTGACCTTTGGATCTTTTGACCTGCCAACTTGCAGCATTCCTGATTTGGGTTGGGACCAATGGAAACTGAAGTCCAAAACATCCAAACATATTGTGGAAAGCTGGTCTAGATGTTAACAGTCCAAGCCTATGCAAGGAAAAACCATCACTTTCAGTGCTGATCATTGTACAGCCAAGAATGGGCAACTTGTGTGGCCCTCCAGATGTTTGGACTACTGGCCCAGAAAATTCTAACCAGCAAAGTCAGTGGTGAAGGATCATGGGAGTTGTAGGTAAAAACATCCAGAGGGCCACAAGTTGCTCAATCCTAGGGTCATTTCAATTTGAAATTGTTCACAGTTCCTATTATACTCTGTAGGCTTGCTTTTGACTAGGCATGAATAGGATTACACTACATCCAGTCTGACTGAATATACTGGAAGCTGTACCTGAACACAAATCTATCTCCATCTTCTTTTTCATTGGCATCTTCTGTACATTGCCCAATAGTCAAAACTCTTTGGGTGGTTCAGTCTATGGAATCTGGCTGCACAAATGCAATTTTAATACTGGGAAGAGTGGCTACACAGAAGGAGCCTTTTTCCTGATTCTTGATTGCAGCCATTTCCCCAGGTTCTATGCTCAGCGTCTGTGTGTTGAAATTTGCAAACAAGAACTAGCAATGTAGGAACCTTCTAGGTCAGCTGCTTGGTCCATCTAGACCACTGCTGTTGGCATAGAGAACTGGCAGCCCTCTGGTTTTTCAGGCAGGGCTTTTTCCACCCAGGCAAGGGACAAGCTGCATGCAAAGCAGGCACGCTTCCACTGAGCTACTTTAAGATTGGCAGGTTGCTCCAAATTGTGGAGAACTGCCTCCGAAGTAGTCCATTTCACCTCAAGGAGAAATATGAAAGTGTGTTACTTCCAGTCAAGAACAAATATGGTTTCCCTTTAAAGGGCTCCCTGATATGAAGGGTTCTGTGCATGTTCTTTACACATTTTTTTAAAATTAAGAACCATTTCAAAAGATGCTTTTGTATATTGGGGATGGGCATAAAGAATGACATTACAAGTGATGCTAAAACGGGCCCTGTATAGTAGAAGCATGTAGCAACCCCAATTTTGTATCAGAACCTGATTTGGTACACTGGAAAATGGCCTGACTTGGGCTCAGATGGATTCAGAGAGCATCTGCTTCAGTGAGGGCACTGAACTCAAGATGAGATTCACAAATCTGAGGACATGTGCTTCCCTTTGCCTGTCATGGAGAGTTTTAAAAAGGCTACACTGTTTGCTTTTTTCCTAAGAACTGGGTGGTATTTGTGGGAGGGTATAACTGGATTCCACCTGCCAAACACCATAAAAATAGTTGCAGAAGGTTCTGTGCTTTGAGTGCTTTTCAGGGAGCTTTTAGGGAAGCCTTCAGAATTGTTGTTGTTATTATTATTGTTGTATTACATCATTAATTGAATTAATTAAATTTCATTAATTGGATGAAATTTGCAGTGATTGTTGCTCCTTCTGAGGAAATCAAGACTACCAGATTTCAAATGAATAAGTATAGTTGTTTCAAGAAAGAGTAGCCTTGACCTTTGAGGTTATCCTAAATATTTCATCCCATTTTCCTTGTAGGCCATCACTCTGAAAATGACGGGCAGCCTAGTGCTGTCCCTAAGTACTAGAAACTTGAAACATTTCAGTAAATTGTTGGTACATGTGGGAAGGGGATGCTTTGCTTCCCCTTCCCACCTGGTTTTGAGTCAATTTGTGTCAAAAAGGCACATATCATAGAGATGTCCTTAGACAAGAAACTCACAAAAGGCATATGCTTTTATACCACACCAAAGGTATAAACCACAAAAGATAAACACTTCCTTATAGGCTGAGCTGTCTGAGCTTGCCTAACCTTGGAAGCGAAGCAGGGTCAGGCCTGGTTGAAATCTGGGTGGGTGACTTAAATGTTGTGAACAGTCCTGAGAGCTTTTGCTATGGGTGGTATAGAAATGTAATGCAATCATCATCAGCAGCAGCAGGAGCAGCAGCAGCAGAGGCTAGGGAGTTATGATTGTTCAAAATCAATTTAAGGCCTTTTCATAATGAAGCCTGGTGGTGCTGGAAGAATGACCATTTCAGGGACACAGCCTTGTCCTTAGAGCACCATGATTAGAGAGAGCCCCTGATATACTGTACCCTAGGATGAGAAGCTGGACTCGTCTGTCACTCAGCTTTACTTCCTCCCCTTCTCCCTTCCCTCTATTTATCAGCACATTAGAGAAACAAAATCACTCTGTGTATTTGGGAAGGAGATAGAGTAGCTTGTCTCCAAGCATGAATGAAAACTAGTTCTGGCCCAGCTCTGATAGTTTTGGAGGAAAGTCTGTTAACTCAGGAAACACCAGAAATGATCCTGACTCTCCTCTGGCTTTGGGTTTTGTCCCACATAGCAAGGGACAATTCATGCAACTGGTGGATAGTTTTAAAAAGCATATGATCCATCCATCCATCCATCCATCCATCCATCAAGAGGCAGGCAACTCACTAGCTCAAATCTCTGCAACTGGTTCAGAGCATTAATTAAAATGAAACTTAAGGAGTTACCCTGTGATAGCAACCTAAAGCTCAAATGAAAAAAACCTGACAAAATGGCATGTGTTTTCAGTGTGTGTTTCAAGATGGCATTGGTTAATACTATTCAAAGTACTTTTGTGTGCAAATGAGACTGTAGATGGAGAAAGGCATGTGCAAACTCCTATCCTCTGCATGTTTACTCAGGAGTAAATCCAACTGTCTTCAATGGTACTTATTTCTAGGTAAGTGTACCTTGGACTACAGCCTAAAAATGCTTGGCTTTTCTTCTTCTTCATAAGGATAAACCTCTCTGTCATTTAGATCTATGGAAAGGATTGGTAAGGTAAAACATAATGGGCTGAGCTGAGAAAGAAGAGTGGGCAGTTTGTAAAAATAAAATAAAGTAAAACAGCAGCAGCGTACAAGCCAGTGTAGGAATGAACTAAACAGCAATCCACTACAGCAGTAGTAAACCACACAATTGGGAACATTTAATCGATATGTCAGTAGTTAAAATGTGCAGCTTAGAAAATAACCATAATTGACAGGGGCTCCCTTCTTTTCTGCAGAAATCTATGGGTGATAATTGGAGTTAATATCCAAAATGGGCTTGCTGGAGATAAAATTTCCCTCAACTAGAGAGTGTCCATGAGTTTTTTTACACTGGAGAGTCCAGTATTTGAAGGACTCCCAGAGGAGAATCATCCTGTTTGAAGGTGTCCTCTTTTGAAAGCTTATCTTGTGTATTCCTGTTCAAGATAAAGAACCATCAGAATGGTTGCCCACCACCAGTTCACACCTGGACAACGACTGAATAGGGAGGCATGCAAGCCTCCCCTTGTGCCATTTACATTACCACAAATATTTCAAAACCAGCATCCAAATCTATAAATCACTTTATACAAATTGATGTGAAAGTACATTCTCTTTTGTCCAATTTTGTGATGCAATTCTTCTGTTGCAGCGATTCATTAAGTGGCCTCCTTAGAGAGGGATCCCAATGAATTCCATTGAAAGTGAAATATGGCAATTGTTTTGCAGTTTTGTTTTGCTTGTTTACAATGTGCAAGTTGCACCAATATTGGAGCCTCAAAGTGATGTACAACAAGTTAAAGCCAGGACAAAAAAAAAAAAAAAAACAATCTACGGTTTGATGTTGCACGTTCTGTGAACTTCTGAACTTGTGTAGACCTTGACATGCATGTGGTAATCTCCTTCTGCCAAAGCATGTGTTGCAAGCACCCCAAGACCTATTATGTCCATGGAGAATACCACTTTCAGGAATGATCTAGGCAGGCTGCCCAAAGTGTCCAAAGCAAGGGGGAATGGACTTGGCCAGATATCCGGCAAGGAAAAAACCCCAGTCTTTGCATATCTATCCTTCAGGGAACTAGGCGATTCTGCCCAACACTAGAGAAAAGGCATCTTCTGGTTGATCCACTGGAAAGGCAGAATTGCCACCAAACAAGTTCCTGGCCACCCCATAACAACAGAGCCTCATGTATTTCTCTACCATTTATTTATCTATTTGATTGGCATGCTGTTCCATTAGTCATAGGTTCTCTGGGCAGCTCACGACATATGCAAAACAATTAAACAATTCACAATAAAAGAATAAGATCAATATTAAAGAAAATAGATTAAACAAGATGAGAGAGGACATAAAATGAGAATTAATATATTAAACCAATTAAAACATCCTAAGGAAGTAAAATAGAATTTTACGTAAATTAACAAAATTAAGTATCTGGCATGAAATCACAGTGCAGCAGCAACAATTAACAATAAAAGCCAATTAAAAATCATTAAAAGCCTACCAATTCACCCATCAAAATAGGTGCTGAACATTTTTAGCTGGTGTCCAGAAGTGTAAAGAGATGATGCCAACCTAATCTTCAGTAGGGTTGAATGTGTGTCAATCCACACATACCTATGGCTGCATCAAAAAAATTAAGACGAGATTGACTTGCTTGATGGGTTCTCATACAAAGTAGCTGAGCTGGATGGTACAGATGCATTTTGAAAAAAAATACATTTGAGCTTTGTGGCTCTGTGGATGCTGCCATTCTGACAGAGTGCGTTCTTCCACATTATAGGACTTTAGAGTGCCATCCCAAGTCTGTCATAGTCTTGTTGTGGCAAAATTAGAGATACTGAATATTTTACTAAGTTAAATGAGTGTATGTGACTGGAACGGTAATCTGCACTATAATTGTTCGCTTTCTCTGCTGTAGAAGAATATGCTCAATTTACTCTTGTCAAACAGCGTTTTTTCTTAGTTCCTGTACTGCAGTTATAATTTTCATCCTTTTAGTGCTAACAAGAAAGCGGGATGCCAACTCAATGGAAAGGATGTAACTTGTGGATTTATATCCAAGTCTAGCACGGTCCAGCATGGTTATCTCATGAGTTTAAAAGAGAGGATTTTTCCACATGTAGTTGCCATCTTTTAAGGCTATTCACAAAACCCCTCCTTCACATGCCCCTCATTCTGAGAAAGGGGGGCTTTTTGGTACTGTTTTCCTCCTATTTTCCCAAGGGAAGCTCTTCAGCATCCCCACTGCCATCTTTCTAGCGCCAGGAAAAGAGTTTCTTGTTCTCCCCAGGTGTTTCATTCTCTACATTGTTTATTTATTCATTTAATAGATGCTTATACAGTAAAACATTATATAGAACATTACTCTGCAATGTGAAATTCTATTTTAAGCAGTATTTGTAATCTGTATTGGTCTTATATTTTTATTTTATTGTGTTCTTATTTGTATTTTTATCTCATTTGTAAAATGCTTGCAGAGATTAATTTTATGAGGCAGTCAATCAATCAATCAATCTGGGGGCTATGTCAGGATGGAGGTGATTTAAAATTACATTTCTGGGTGGAATTAGACATGATATTTGGTATTGGTGTCCTACTAAAAGCACATCCCCCATGTTGAGTCTTCTGTTTCTCCCCTGCAACACCTATGACGCTTTCCCATCCCTAATCCTCAGCTTTGTTCACCACTTGTGACAACAGGGAATGTAAAGCAACACCAAGAGTGTGCAAATGTTACAGAAAAGTATGGGAAGTATTCTGTAAAGGGGCAGTGCCATGTCAAGGATTGTTTTTACCCTTTCACCCTAAATAAGGCACCTTACATGTAATGTCTGTATTTTGCATATACTGGTCTGCCACTTTGGCTTTAGTTTACTGATTTGTTTCTTCAACTTATTTTTTGCCATATTGGCCTGAGGGCCACGCCGTCACTAAAAGGTGTAGAAGTAGTGATTGTCAGATTGTTCTGACTATTTCCATGGAGTCGTTATTAGCATGCGGATCTGTTTATTTAGTGGAAACAAATCTACATGGCTATGTTTCTCTATATTTGAAATAATGTGTACATTTTGTGCACATTTTGTGTGTATACGTTGCATGCAGTCACACACTGTACACTTTTCAAATATGCACACCTTTGCCAACATATCTTTCCAGTTCCATTAGATGTAGTACAAATCCATAAATGCATGGATTTCCATATTCCAACTAGGTTAGGTCCATGCCTATACTGGGTAGGGCAAATTGGAGAAATCTGAAAAAAGGAACAGAAGAGAATGGAAGAAACAAAGAAAAAGCAATCAGACAGTATGTGAGTTTCTCATGCATCCCTACATGAGAAGAGGGTAGTCAATATTATACGGTGGCACATGTGAAAATAATTCAGATTATGGGCAGGGAATTATATATTATTAAATGCCCTTCAGTTCCAATTGTGTGGCGATCATGCACATGAGAGAACTAATGTTCTAGGAGACAAACCAACCTAAAAATAAACCTGCCTTCTCCCCACAGAAATGTATCATAATCAGTGTCAATTAGATTTGCACCCAGCATCGGATGGATGTACCAAAGTGCACCACATCACATGGGTGTAATAGCTCACACGTGGCACATAGCTATTTGACATTTCCACACTCTTAATGTAAGTGCTTCTAAGATAGGAGATTCATAAATGCGGGCTTTGCTTGTAGTGTATTTTACAAGTCGTGCTCACCAAGGCACTTCATGGTGACCATTGGCTCTTTTTATTGTACTGATAGAACATATTCAGTCTTTTCCATCTGCGTATCATGGATTGTCTAATGGCTTTTATTTTCTGGTCTGTTGACTGACTAAAGCAGATTTTGTGCAAATGCATTTGTGCAATTTGACACTCCCAAAGATGCTCAAACCCCCACAAAGGCACATGACTCACTGAAATGCACATTTTCATTTTGTAGTTTATGGCAGAAATGCACATTTTGGTCAGTTTTTAGAATATTTTTCCTATCTTTAATATGAATACATTTATGTAAAACTATCAAACATAAAAACAAAAACAAAAAACAGTCTGTAAGTCCAGTGAGTCCATGATACTCTGGAAAAGCCGGTCCCCTATACTACTCACTACTCAGACCTCATCTGGAATACTGTGTCCAGTTGTGGGCACCAAAATTTAAGAAAGATGCAGAAAAATTAGAAAGGGTCCAGAGGAGGGCAACAAAAATGATCTAAGGTTTGGAAACACTGCCTATGAGGAGAGATTGTGAGAACTGGGCATGTTCAGCCTGGAGAAGAGAAGACTGAGGGGGGTGGAACATGATATCCCTCTATAAATACCTCAAAGGCTGCCAAAAAGAGGATTGTCAAGGTATCTTCTTGCTAATACCAGAGTGTAGGACATGGTATGACAAGTTGTGACAATCCAAGTTCAGGCTAGACATCAGGAAAGGTTTCCTCACTGTCAGAGCAATACGACCATGGAACCAGTTTCCTAGAGGGGTGGTGGGCTCTCCCACCCTAGAGACATTCAAAAAGAACCTGGACAGCCATCTGAGTGGGATGGTATAAACTGGTCTCCTGCAACAGCAGGGGGTTGGACCCAAAGGCCTTCATGGCACTGTCCAACTCTAGTATTCTATGATTCTGTGAATCAGCAAATCAGATGAATTCATTTGCATGCATCATCAAGTACTCCCAACATCCCTAATCCAGACTGGCATTCAACTGGAAGTCTTTTACTAGCAAAGCTCTTACTTCATTTTTGTTGAAAGGCCCTGGACCGTCAAGACTGGATATTGTTATCATTATAGTCCTATTGTCCAATGCTCCAGATTTTACGGAGCCTAGCTCCTGAGGTCATTTTCTGTCCTGAACACCCTTCAGAGAACATTTTGCTGTGAATACAACACTTGAACTGGGTTCCAGTAGTAGGTGCCCTGCACTGGCGGGCCTCATGCAGTGGTGTGGAATCTCAGACTAGTCTGCCATAGCAGGAATTGGCAGCGTGTGTTCCTTCAAATACTTTGGCCTACCACCCCCACAATCCCTCTACATTAGTTATGCTGGCTAGGGCTGCTCAGGGTTGTCGGCAGAAAATCTGGGAGTAGGGAAAGCATAGGTTGCCCACCTCTGTCATTGTGTGTTTCCAATGCTTTTGGGATTTCTGCTCCTTTGGATTCTGACTCCTCATCCCATGGAGTCTCTTTAATCTCAAGACTGCCACTATCCATTGCCAGCTCTGCACCTGCCACAGCTATTTGTTCTGGATCATTTCTGTGCCCCATTTCTGTCAAATGGAGCACATACCTGGCTGAATGCTCACCAGTGCTCTGGGTGTCTCATTGTTAAAGCAAAGCCAAATCCCCCTGCTGGGTTCACTATCCCATTTACAAGCTGCAAAGTGAGTGCCCAGATCAGTGATTTGGAGTGTGGAGGTGCAAACCAGGCAAAGTTTCCTCCTTACACACCATGGGAAATGTTCACTCTCTGCCTCCTCTATTATCAGACACCATTCCTTTGAAATTTCCTTTTGTTCCTTCCTTTCCAGGCAGGAAGGCTGCCATCCTCCCCCTGCCCTCTAAGGGGTGGTACCAGTCCAAAGTCAACACAGATTGCAGGCAATCGTGTGCAGCGATGCTCCCTGGGCTCACTCAGATTCTGTCTGAAGAGGAGAGGGGCATTCTTTCAGAGGTCTCTCCCTGGCTGAAATCATGGGCTCCACACAGTGGTCATGCTCCATCTACCTTGATGGGAAATAACAGATGGAGAGAGTCAGCCCTGGTGCCAGCTGTTATCCCTTCCTCCTCCTGGCCATCTAGTTTTGCCCAAATTATGTGGAGATGTAAAAAGCCTGCATGCAATCAGTTGGTTTGCTCAAACTTAGCCAATATTCTTGGAGGCCTGAGGCAAAAAATCCAAATAGCATTTCCTCAGGGTTTAAATATATGCATTATTCAGCTAAATAAGTTAGAATGTTTTGCACTAGAACGATATGCCCAAATCTGTCCCCTTAGGCAGGCTATGCTTTCATTTATGTTTGTGGTGACCACATTAGATTGGGAGCATGTCAGTGCTTGAAAAATGTCTCCATTTATTGGGAGATGCCACAGTAGGCCTCCACAAAGCCAATAAACAAGACAACAAAGATGCCTTTTTAGCCGTTTCTGCGAGACTAGCCATGCTTCCATCAAAACATGGCCCCACTTTATCTCAGACTTAGCGTTCACCCGAGGATTTCCAAGTGGGTCTCCAGGAATGGTGATGAATATGTATGATAACATGCAGTGTGCAGCTGACTCCTCATTAGTGTATGAGGGTGACATGGCAAACATTGCCTGGAAAAGATTAGTTTGTTCATCAGTATTCAGTCTGGTGATTTGTTGGTGCATATTTGATTGACAAACAAGAAACAGAGGTCTTTATGGAGAATCAACAATGTCCCAAGGCCAAAATCCTTGTCAGTAGGCTTGAGTTTTTGCAAACACATAATTTATCATGCTCAGCCCACACAAGTGACAAATCCAACAGGACTACTGCAGATGAAGCTGCTGTCTGAGACAGTGGGAAAAGCTTTCTTGACACTGACTGCAGTGGAACACACAGCATGAGCAGCAGCACTTTTTCAAGCAAAGGCTCTTCCTCCAGAATTTTAGCCATCCTTTCTGCATTTTCATCATTATTTACCCATAGCCGATGCTGTCTTTGGCCAACAAGCCATTCAGTCTGGATTATATACCATGACAACCCACTTTTAAAAATTGTTTTTATCTTCCTGGATTGTTTAGTGTTGTATCTGAAGCTCAACAAGCCAGAGAAAGGACCTGTGGTTGTTCTATTGTGTTCTCAGGCTTGCTAAGGTAGAGACAAGCCAGAGGTCCACATTCAGACAATCCAAGGATGGCACTTCCCTAGGTTGTTTTGCTGCCTAGTGCATAATAGCCCAGAGTTTAAAGAAAAACAAACCTTGGTTGTTGTGACAAGAGAACCAGACTGGTTGCAAGTTTGTTATCGTAAGTCATTTTCTGCAAAATGAGAACTGCATGGATGCTGCCAAAGAAGATGCTTGGTGCCTTCCTGTCATGTGCATGCACTCGGATGAGATTCCCAGGCATGTACAAGAGATCGAGGGCTCTGGTGGGAATAGCTTAGACTCAAGAGTAGGGGGAGTGGATAGCTGACCCAGCAGTGGCTCAGAGTTTTCACTCTGAGATTGGAGTCGTTGAGAATAGTGAGGCTTCAGGTGGCGAACCACCCCCAGGGCACCAGTCTGAGACAGCGAGGATCAAAGCACTTCCAGGACAAGCACAGCGCCCCCTGCTATTCCTAATTGTGGGAAATAAGCCTATAGAGAACAGGCTGGTGAGAGTTTCGTGGGAGTTTGGGACACAGGCGCACTCACAGACTGGGGCAATTAGAAGCGTGATTGAAGGAGCGGTGGCAAGCATGCATCCAGAGCGCACCTCCCTCCAGAGACCGGCCCTGAAGGGTTCATTAGCAAAGTTCGGGGTGACGTTAGTCAGAGTGACAGGTGAACTTTCCACCTTGAGTGTACTTCTGGAGTTTGGGAGTACTTTGTGGCTGTATGGGATAAAGACTCTTTTAGCAACTGCTGGAGTGATTGCCTTTGTTGGGAGGGGACGCCTAGCTCACAACACTTCCTTTGTAATGTCTATCAAACAGGAGTCCCCATTTTTATTAATTCCTCTTGAGGTTTAAATTGATCTGCCAAACCCAACCCAACCTACCTTAAAGAAGGGTTTACTTTGTTTTGTTTGAAAGATTTGCTTGTGTATGTTCTGAATACAAAAGAGAATATATTAGGGAAAATGTGCTCAAAACTACTTATGAATCATTGTGTAAACTTTAAACAAAATTCCCAAAATTGGTTTGTTTGTTTATTATTTATTTATTAAAAACTTTTGTATCCTGTCCTATACATAAAAGTCTCAGGACGGGCTAATAACAAAGGCACAGCAGCACATCTATAATAAAAATCCAACTAAAATAAAAATTAGATCTTAAAATAATGGCGAAATAAAAAGATTAAAGAGAATAAAAAAGAATAAAGAGTTGGCGCCAGGCGCACCTCTCTGAGGAGCATGTTCCACAGCCAGGGTGCCGCTGCAGAGAAGGCTCTTCTCCTGGTAGCCACTCTCCTAACCTCTTTCAAAAGTTTGGCCTTAATGGAATTTAAGACTGAGATGAACTCAGACTGGAGGGACCAATCCAAGAGAAACGGGGGAGGTGGCCACTGCTTAGAAAGCCCTGCACCTTTCAGACTCCATGCACAACACATGGAGAGGTTCACAACATCAGAGGGCTTTGCTCAGCAAGAGAAGCTATGTTACATGTTATCCCATCATTGTGTAAAAAATAATCCCTGGTGGCCAATTTTCCCCCGGGTAACCATAGTAACCCTAGCTGCTCATGGGACAAACCTTTATGTTTGAAATGGATTTAGGAGATGATGACACAGGTATTTCTGTGCAGGCAGGATTGCAGAAACATTGCATCTCCATCACACATGAAGAAGGCGGAGGCTGTAGTGCAGACTGCAAAAGCAAAGAAGGATCTTGAGGCATAAGGACCCATGCATTGCTGTTTAACAGCACCACTGGTGGCTACCGAGTATCCCAGTAGAATTGCTAATGAGAAGACTAATTAGAAGAGAGGAGAGACTGAGGGAAGTGGGCATGTTCAGCCTGGAGAAGAGAAGACTGAGGGGGACATGATATCCCTCTATAAGTACCTCAAAGGCTGTCACAAAGAGGAGGGTCAAGATCTCTTCTTGCTGATGCCATAATCTATCACACAGAATAATCAGTTCAAGTGGAAACAACCCAGATTCAGGCTGGACATCAGGAAAAGCTTCCTCACCATCAGAGCAATACAACAGTGGAACCAACTGCCTAGAGAGGTGGTGGGCTCTCCCACAATGGAGACATTCAAAAAGAATCTGGACAGCCATCTGAGTGGGATGGTGCAACGTAGTGTCCTGCAAGAGCAGGGGGTTGGACTTGATGGCCTTCATGGCCCCTTCCAAGTCTTCTGTTCTGTTCTGTTCTATGGTAGAACACACATTTCACCCTTAGAGAAATCCCTCATGTTGACGTAACTTGATCTGGAAGAAGTTGCCTCTTCAGATTACCAAACTAGCTGTTATGAGCATTTCTATGGCCATCTAAATTCAGTGAAAGAACAGCCATATTCAGAACTAAGAGAGAGAGAGTATTTTTTAACCTGGAAAGAGAAAGCTATAACAGAAAGCCAGGTACTCTACAAGAGAAAGCCAACATTCTCTATCAAGACCAAATGTAGAATACTTTAAAAAAACAGATGGATGTAGAAATGCATAGACATACAATCCTGACATCAACTGGAAAGGAAGAGATTGTCCCATCTCTGTAATTCATAACAGAACCAGCTAAACCTGAGGCATCATAGTTGCTAATCCGGAGGCAAGCACATGCTTTCAAAACATTCAATAGCATATGCATGACTTTAATAAATAACTATAGAGGTGCCAGACATGTTTTTTGCATGAGATAACTTTTTAGAATCTGCTCATTAAGTTGACAGTAAGTCAACTCAGAAATAACATGATAGAATCACAATAGTTTTCTACTGAGCAAATTAAAAAAGCCATAAAAATCTTGGAATGCAATTGTGCTGATTCACATAAAAGTGATAATGGGGAAATAAAGCACGAGAGACCATGACCCTTCATGGCCATAATAGGAGATCTGCTGAGTCACCATGACTTTTGGCCTTGTTCCTACAGTAGTCATTAGTAAGGTCTCAAAAGGGCATGCATAGCTTAATTCACCATTAGTCTGAGAAGTGTTGCACATAACATGGTGCATGAAAAATAGTCTCTAATTCACACAAAGGTGCAGTGACCTTGCTCACTCCATTACCTGCCATATCAGAAGTCACAAATCTGTAGACCAGCAAAATTTCAATTCACAATAGGATTGCAGATAATATATCCAAATAACTCACAATGGATTCACGGCATTTTCTACATTACATAATTGTTCCTCTTCAACTGAGATTCGAACCAAGACAGGGTCAAATTACTTACTCCATTTCTTATGCAGGAGTGTCAACTTCACTTGCATTCTTGGATGAGACCTGGCATTCTTTTGCTGGTGTTTCTGGGCACTGAGTTTCTTCTCCTTTGCCTTCACTGCCATTTGCTTCAATTGCCTGTGGTGACCCATGTGGCATTGCTAATGGCATCAGAGCACCGGGTCACTTCTGATGATATCATGGATGCTTACAAATGAATCAGACCACAGAGAGTAAGTGCAAAGCAGAAAAAAAGAATCTCAGCGAGTAACATCAAAATGCTAATTTCAAAAAGAATATTAAAATTAGGGCCTGTTTGCACAACCTTAGTCAATGTGAATGTTGAATGGCTGCTTTTATATTTGCATTCATAGCTGGACACAAAATTTATTGTTTCTTTTAATGAGAAACTAGCAGTTGCAGAAGTCTCTGAGTTCGCTGCCACCTGGTGACTAAAGCAGGGGTCTCAAACTAACGGCCCATGGGCCACTTGCCGGGATGGGCGGGCACGGGGGAGGGGCCCTGCGGCCTTCAAAGCGCCGGCGGCACCCGGGCCGGCCGCGGGATAAGCGGCCCACCACCACCGCAGTAGTGGAATACTTGATGCGGCCCAGCCTCACCCAGACTCTACTTCCAGCGGCCCCCAGGTCAGTTGAGTTTGAGACCCCTGGCCTAAAGTATATCAGGGCACTATCCCCACTTTTCCTCCCTGTCCCTCTTTATTTAAAGCAGGGATGGGGAGCCTCTAAAAGGTTTCTCCATTTGCTCCAGTAGCTCCTTTCCCTGGCTGCACCCCATCTGACACTGAGAAAAAGCATCTTATTTCTGATCAGCAGCTGATTGGTGTTTTCCCCTGCCTGTCATGGAAAAAGTTTCCCTCCTACAGCGTGCAGCAGGGAAATTCAAATCTATAGGATCAGCTTCATAGGGGTTTTGAATGGGTCACAGGGGTTGGGACGGAACCTGTCATACCTGCCCATCAAATACCTGTTAAAGACAAGGAGCATGTTGGAGGGCAAATGTGGTAGCAACTCCAATTCCATAAACATTGTTGCATACACAGGGATTCGAGCTAGGAAGTTTAAGAGCAGAGCATCGAAAGCTCTGGGTTCAGGTGGACATATGTGATCATTCTGATTTCTCTCACAATTTTATTTTAAAAAATCTTGAGTGCTTCAAAGTGAGTTCATGAGAACAGTCACACACTTTGATAAGTTCTGAGCAAAAGATCAGTCTAAGTGAAATCCTTGCTGATGCCTGGTCTGGTGCAGCTATTCTGTGGGTTTTATGTGCTAATGCATCCTGTCGGTCATGCATTTCCCACTATTTACATTAAACCAACAGATGTCAGATTTCGATTACAAGGCTCATGTATAGAAGAATCAAATCCAGAAACTTTCTGTCTATTCTAGGATTCTCTTAAAGTTTCATAGGCTTTCATTAAGCAAATTCAAACAAGCAAGCTCCTTCAAAAAGATGGATAGATTGTTAAACTGACCCTAGGAAATCAGGTATGTAATTGCTGAATATTTTTAATTAAGATCTGACAGTGCTGTTGCAATTTAAATTCTCTCCAGTAGACTGGGAGCAATAGCTTTAAAAATGCCACTCGATTTTTGTTTTATGATTCTCCTTTAAAATGTACTCAAGGCTTGAAGGTTTAATTACAACTTAGCTGATTTATTGTTTCCAGAGGTATGAGACTTAACAATGTAAGTATTATGTTAACACATTGCTTCATGTTTGCTCTATTGATTTACTTTGTTTTGTTTTTTAATAGATTTCAATTTCAAACTTACCAAAAAGTTAGAATAAAGTGATGAGCTTAGGTAAGATTACAAATTCATATAATTCTTCACCCAAAGGTTAATTTGATATGTGTGTCTCTCTCTGTGTGTGTATAGTATAATATAAAGCTTTGTTTATGATTCTTTTCTTTTGAAAGTATGAAATATGGTATTAAACTGTCTCAGTAAGATATGTTTCTGTAATATTGCTCCTGTATTGCAATATTTTCCTACAAACCCAAAGGGTTGGATCCCAGGCTAAATGAGTCACAGCTAGGTCCTAGTGAAATCAGTGTGAAAAGTTATTTATTTATTTATTTAGAGAACTTCTGTGCCGCCCCATTCGCCGAAGCCTTGGGGTGGCTCACAATCATAAATAAATAACATAATATAAAACAATATAATTTAACAGTATAATTTAACTTTATTTTTGATCAACTTTATTTTTAGTCATGACTAACTGAACACCCATTGATTTCGGAGCAAATTTATGGGTTAGAAATGGCCACAGCTTTCTCATGCACAAGTTTAAGAGTCTGAAATGGCATAGGGCAAGAATTGTGATGGGTGAACTAATTCCCTTGGAAAACAAGAAATTAATCTGAATAATCCTGGATGAGGTTTGCTTTAACTTTAGATTTTGTTCCGTGTATACAAGTTTTTGAGCAGGTACAACAAATTGAAGTTTGGAACCTGAGTTGGAATCACATAATATAATATAACAGCCTGTCTCATCAATCCTGATTTCAAGTGGCTTTCTGATGTAATATTTCCTCTCCATCACTGATCAGTTCAATATGGAGGAGAAATCAATGGTGTGTCCAAGTCTTCCTCATGGAACCAGCGCAACAGTGGTGAGGACAAAAGTTTTAAGATAGACCTTTCACTGGAGAACCTGGGCTGATGTTCATGTTAGGAGAGGGTAAGTGGCTTGGGGGTATAGGTGGTGAAACAACCAAAACGTATTCATCCTGAAAGAAAAGGGTCAATCCAACAAACCCAGTGCATGTACAGAAATTCTGCATTTTGATGCTGGCTGCACATGCTTTAAAGCAATCAATCTATTCCAAAATTAACAATGAAGAAATAAGACTGGAGCCTTGAAGACCCACCCCAAGACATCCTATGACAGTGGTGGCAAACCTATGGCACGCATGCCACAGTGGGCACGCAGAGCCCTCTCTGTCGGCAAGCAAGTCAAGTCGCCCCAGCATAACCTCAGCAGCCAAGCACTAGATAACTGCACACATAGGGGCCATGCGCATGCTTGGAAAGGAGTAGTGGCGCCAGGCAATGACATCACAGGCCATGACACATTAGCCGCAACTCGTCCAAGCTTTCCCATGGCTGGTCAGTGCACTGCCAAGGATATACATATATTTGCTTGGACTGGCTGTGAGTTTTAATGCATTTGTTTTTATTAACACAAGAGTTTAGCTTTGTGTTTTCTTATGGAAAATTGAAATTTAATATCTAAGATTTAGCAAAGAGATGTTCTAATTAAGAGACTGAGATTCTTTTAATGTTGTGCTGTCCTCCTGGCATATTTGAATCTGCAGCATCATATTGAGTTGTTTTTTCTAAACTGAAACCTCAGTATTCAGGTTTTATTGCAGTGTTGGCACTTTGCGATAAATAACTGGGTTTTGGGTTGCAGTTTGGGCAGTCAGTCTCGAAAAGGTTTGCCATCACTGCATTATGGGATCTATGTGCGTATCTGAAGTGGCCACTATTTCTTCATTGAAAAGAAGTGTGAAAAGGCATATTTCATGGGGAATGTGTATTTTAATTAAAGTATGCATTTTTTAAACATTATCACAAATTTGGGAATGTGCAAACACTTATTTCCTGGAAAAATGCATTTATGATTGTGAATGGGGTATGTTTGGATGATCTGTGGGCTGAAAAAATAAATTCTCATACATCAATAAAGGTGTGCACTCACTTTGGTCCACCTGAGAAGCAAACTGGCAAGGAAGCTGCTGGTCATGAACAGAAGCAAAGGGTATCACTGATTGTTCTCCATCCCTGGAGAAACAGCCGCAAAGGTGGCTCCCCACTGTGGTGACCCAAGGCCTGTTTGTGCCTATTCAGAAGTAAGCACCATTCAGCTAAGGTTAGCTAAACTAAGGCCAACTAAATCATTGATTACTAATGGAAAAAATTATGTGGACATCTTAACATATGGAGCTGAACATACTCCAGTTCTGGGACACAGTCATGCTGGTAGGAGAATGCTGGGACTTGTCTTTTTTCCTACCTAAAGCTGCATAGGATTGCTCCCATGCTTGCTACGGCTCATCAAACTTCACATGGTTGAACTTCAGTTCATACAACTTCAAGTGGCCACTTGGCTACATATACTAAGTAAACGTCTATTGTGAGCAGGATTATATACCTGTGATCCAACAAGTTTATAGTCCAGTATAATGAGATTGAGGCAGCAATAGATTGCATGATGTTTAGCATGTATTATTTTTATTTATTTATTTATTTAGAGTTTTTGTATGTCATCCCATCACTTATAGCCTCAGGACGGCTCACATAAATAAATTTTATGCATTAATAAATATTATGCTTTCCATCTCCTCTAATAAATAGCAGACTGATTGGATTCTTGCTCATTGTTCTATTATAACTTTTTTCTTTTTTTGCATAAGTTAATTCCGTCACACAATATTTGATTTTTGTGTACTTCAACAATGGAATGTGATTAAGCGCATCTAATTCTATGCAGGACATGCCCTGATAGTTAAGTGCTTTTCCCCATTAATCATCCACCCACAATAATAGAAACATAGAAACAGAGTTAGTTAGAAGGGGCCTCCTAGGCCATCTAGTCAGGCCCCCAGCTCCAGCCAGCTCCGCTCATGATATGCATACCACAATGCCACGAACATTTCTAGTATTCCTTAACAGAGATGAAAAGAAATGCTATTTTTCTAGATTTTTCCCTTGCTTCAGGAGTAGTAGAAAACTGCTAAGTATATATGTAAAGATAACTATCTGAGAATACCAACTTTTCAATGGGTGGTAAGTAGGCAGGTGTGATACTGGGAAATTAATTTCATTTGAGTGCAATAAACTTCTTTAACACGTCTGGCCTGGTACTCAGAAATGGACTGTGCTGGAAATGTGTGTGAAAGACTTGTGCACATTGAGCTTTGAGACCTGTGTATTTGTAGCATCTTTGATGCAAATGGTGACCTTACCCACCACGGTTGCTCTTTCCTTGCAATATGCAGGCAGAGGAGAATATTTTTAAAGTATTTTTAAAAGCATTTCCAATTTTTAAATACTTAAATTTTTAAATGCTACACTCAATATGCCAGCAAATTTGGAAAACTCAACAGTGGCTGCAGGATTGGAAAAGGTCAGTTTACATTCCGATCCCAAAGAAGGGCAATGCCAAGGAATGTTCAAACTACCGCACCATTGCACTCATTGCACATGCTAGCAAAGTGATGCTCAAAATCCTACAAACTAGGCTCCAGCAGTATGTGGACAGAGAACTACCAGAAGTACCAGCAGGATTTCGAAGAAGGAGAAGAACTAGAGATCAAATTGCCAACATACGCTGGATCATGGAGAAAGCTAGGGAGTTCCAGAAAAACATCTACTTCTGCTTCATTGACTATGCTAAAGCCTTTGATTGTGTGGATCACAACAAACTGGGGCAAATTCTTAAAGAGACGGGAGTACCAGACCATCTTATTTGTCTCTTGAGAAACCTATATGTGGGTCAAGAAGCAATAGTGAGAACTGGACATGGTACCACTGATTGGTTCAAAACTGAGAAAGGAGTTCGGCAAGGCTGTATACTGTCACCCTGCCTATTTAACTTATATGCAGAGCACATCATGAGAAATGTGGGGCTAGATGAATCACAAGTTGGAATTAAGATTGCTGGGAGAAATATCAACTACCTCAGATATGCAGACGATACCACTCTCATGGCAGAAAGTGAAGAGGAACTAAAGAGCCTCTTGATGTGGGTGAAGGAAGAGAGTGCAAAAGTTGGCTTGAAACTCAACATTAAGAAAACTAAGATCATGGCATCCTGTCCTCTCACTTCCTGGCAAATAGATGGGGAAGAAATGGAGGTAGTGACAGATTTTATTTTCCTGGGCTCCAAGATCACCGCAGACAGGGACTGCAGCCAACAAATTAAAAGACACTTGCTCCTTGGGAGGAAAGCTGTGGCAAATCTAGACAGCATACTAAAAAGCAGAAACATCACCCTGCCAACAAAAGTGTGTATAGTCAAGGTTATGGTTTTCCCAGTTGCAATGTGTGGCTGTGAAAGCTGGACCATAAGGAAGGCTGTGTGCTGAAGGATTGAGACCTTTGAATTGTGGTGCTGGAGGAGACTCCTGCGAGTCCCTTGGACCGCAAGGCGATCAAACTGGTCAGTCCTAGAGGAGATCAACCCTGACTGCTCTTTAGAAGGCCAGATACTGAAGATGAAACTCAAATACTTTGGCCACCTAATGAGAAGGAAGGACTCCCTGGAGAAGATCCTAATGCTGGGAACAATAGATGGCAAAAGAAGAAGGGGACAGCAGAGAATGAGGTGGCTAGATGGAGTCACTGAAGCAGTCAGCATGAGCTTAAGTGGACTCCGGGGGATGGTGGAAGACAAGAAGGCCTGGAGGAATGTTGTCCATGGGGTTCCGATGGGTCGGTCATGACTTCACAACTAACAACAACAATAACAACAATTTTTATTTGATTTTTTCCATTTTTTCAACAAAACCAGACCAAAAGATCAGTTCAGTGATCTCTGATCATTATTGTGTGTAATTATTGTTGCTGTGCAAATGAGGATTTGTGTAACTTGGCTCTTTTGCAGAAACTAAGTATGATTTTTTAAAGATATGTGTACATAAGTACATACTGCTTTAATATTTATTGCATATATACATAAGATATATTCTCTTGGTAATTATCTTTCTACTTCATCATCCAACTCCTTCGTTTTTAGTTTGCCATCATCCCTATTGTCATTGGCAATTTTGTTGAATTTGGCATTGACAGAATGATTTTTTGTTAGGGTTACACAATTGGTGTATAAATAAACACAGCTTTCATTACTATTTTAGGTTATTATTTTATTTCCCACGATTTCTGCAAACAGAGTCATGGTGTTTTAGTTTCTTTCCCATCCTGATCTATTCAGCAATGTGATGTGCACAAAGTCTGATATTATTTGGAAATATATTTGTACTACAAATATACTTGTAATGTATTTGTTTGGTAAGGTATTTTACTTTGTTTCTTTTAATTCCCATGGACTAGGATAGCCAGCTTGAGGCAGATCGGCCATAGGAAAGGCTCAGATTTGCACCACATTGAAATGTGTACATGTGTCAGGGTGTAACAGCGATAGGTAAACAATGCTTTGTATCCAGTGATGTCACTTGGCTAACTCAACCGATATTGCATTACGGTTAACCAAACTCTGAGCTATGGGCACTGGTTGTAAAATGCCTTGTGGTTTTTATATTTATAAAGCGATTCACTCACACTTGTGCAGCAGGAAAATGCAATGGCGTTCCACTAGTGCAGCCATATTTTTCTGCTAATGGTGCATTGGATTTAGGCCAGTGTGGTCCATTAGGCAGATAGGAAGGCAGGTGCTACCAAGAGACAAGAGAATGTGGCAATGGCATAACACTGTTCCGTAACAGTGCATATCTGCCAGAGAATCCTACCACATTGCAGGCAATTCTTTGCCATGGGCCTGAGAGCATACACAGTTCCCATGGGGCAATGTTCAGCCTCCCCATCATCCACTGTGAATTGAGTGCCTGTCAATATTCTCCTGTGCCTACAAGAAAAGAACAACCATGGTGGGTAATCTGTTTTTCAGGCTCCCTTGATAAGTGTTCAGTGCATTCCTGTTCTCTGGAAAATAGTTTGGAAATTGACAGCACATCATTTAAGGCAGTATTTTGTGTAAGTGCATATAGGCATTTTAGCTGATATGTTCTGATAAACATGCAGAACTAAGTGACATGGGGGGGATGTGGGGTAGCTGCCACCAGGAGGCTCTGTCATCCAGCCCAACATGCCTGGTCCCTTGACATGAACTATGCATGTGAGAGACTGAGCATGCTTCCTTTGGTGATATGCAGTAGCTCCTTGAGGGATAAAGCAACACCAGAATTACCTGCCCCTCAATAAGAATTGAATCCCACTTTTTTCCATTTGAATGAACTGGAGTGTTATGGTGGCCTCCTTTTTCCCCCTCAGAAAGAAAGGAAGAGAGCTCTTTGAAAGGCAAGGAAATGGGAGGCAAAGATAAGACAACAGGAAGGCTTATTTTCCCTTTTATCTTTCTCCCATGTGGCTGTCTGTCATGCTTAAGTGTATTGTTGCATGTATCTTAAACCTATGCTTCTAATTACCCATCCATTCTGCATAATCTTCCATGCACATTTAAACCGATGCTTCCCCTTCACACCTTTGCCATTTTTTTTTTATTTTGGTATTCAAAGCAAATTCATCTCCTTTGTGTGCTCTCTCCCTTCATAGAAAATTGCTTGGAAAAAGGAACCTTGAACCTATCGTATTTTTCGCTCTATAAGATACACTTTTTCCCCCTCAAAAGTAAGGGGAAATGTCTGTGCATCTTATACAGAGAATGTGTATGTGCCCGATGCCCGGGACACTGCCGGCCACCTGCACCACCTGGCCGGCACGCGCTCGGCGCACCCTGCTCTGCCCCCCCCCCCGGTGCAGGTGAGAGCTGTGCCCCCCAGGGGGGGGCGTGCAGAGGAGGAGGAGCTGCGGCCTTTAACCTGCTGGCCGCACGGAGAGCACGGAGAGACAGACTGCTCACCCCCACTGCCTGGGAAGACCTGCCACTGCTGCTGCTGCCGCCGCGCCGCCAGGAAGACCATCGCCGGCACGCTGCCGGCCGCCTGCACCATGTGGCACCACCTGGCCGGCACACGCTCGGCGCACCCTGATCCACCCCCTCCCCTCCAGTGCAGGTGAGAGCTGTGCTGCTCAGGGGGAGGCGTGCGGAGGAAGAGGACCCACGGGCTTTAACCCGCTGGCTGCACGGAGAGACGGACTGCTCACCCCCACTGGCCGGGAACTGCTCATCCCCACCGCCTGGGAAGACCTGCCACTACCACCGTGCTGCCCGGAAGACCACCGCCAGCCCGCTGCCGGCTCCACATGGCACCACCTGGCTGGCACGCGCTCGGCGTGCCCTGCTCTGCCCCCCTCCTCTGGCGCAGGTGAGAGCTGTTAATCACAGGTTGGTGTGTGTTTTCAAATGGCAACCCATCTTTTAATGAAGTCCATGGGGAAGTGATGGGGAATGTGCCTGTGATTATCAGGAAGCTTTCCATGGATCAGTTATCTGTTAGTTGATCAGACACATTTTTTTTTAGGATCAGTGGATATTTGAACAGCATTACCTTCATGTATGAAGTTTATTCTTCAAAGGCTACTTAGTCCGCTGTGTGTTTGATTTACTGTACAATATCTCATTTTTTGTCAGAAGTTTTTTTCTATTATTTACTAGTAGGGCAGCATGGACGTTACTGGCTTTTTTAGATTTGTTATTGAATTGTCTGCAGCAGCTCTTGTATAACTGGTGTAGATTGTGGATTCCTTCAATAATTCCACTGCTGACTAAGAAAGTGATGTCAGTGATTGTGAGCAACAGAGCTTCATAAATTCTGACTCTAGTGATGATGAGTTCTATGGGTTCAACGAAAGCTAGAAGAGTACTCGAACTTTAAAGTCTCTCTTTTGTTAATGACAGTGATGATGGTTCTTAATGCCACTGTTGACTGCTGTTCACTTTACAAGGTTGAAATATGGTATTACTGTATTCTGCCATAGTTTATTAAATAGTTTAGTAAACCATTTGATTCAGAATATTTTTTTTTCTTGTTTTCCTCCTCTAAAAACTAGATGCGTCTTATGGTCAGGTGCGTCTTATAGAGCGAAAAACACGGTAATCAGCCTTAATACTGATCCTTGTCACACTTGACTTGCCACTTTTTCTCATCCTCAGCCATTTGTTCTCTGAAGTTTCTTCAGTCGTTTGAAGTAGTTCTTTTGTCACATAATGGCTCCTTTTCAAGTTTAGTTAGCTCAGAAGGTGAAATTTCACCTTGATGTTTTCAAAGTACACGAAGTCCTCTAAATGCATTTTCCAGTTTCTGTTGAACTAGTAAAGGAATAGATAGATAAACCAGTGCATCTTTTTTAGAAATGTCTTGTGTGTATGAAGTTCTTGTTGAGTGTAGTCCTAACAAGGGCTATGATTAATATGCTTTGGTTGCATGCAAAACATTTTAAACAGGGTGGGCAAAATGAAGCCTCTGTGCAGCCCCTGCTTTGGCTCCAGCATCCCCCTCCCCTGAGTTTTTTAAAGGAAAGGGTGGCTGTAGCAATATGACCTTTTGAGTGCTCTGAATATATATGTGTACTTGTATCTGTAGGAAGTAACCCACACTGCTGAAGATGACCTCTTAAGCTTCCACAGTTCCCCATCCCTGATTTGATGAAGGCCCTAGGACCAGATCAATACAAAATGCCCTTTGGTTTGTGTGTTTTTTACTTTAAAGGAGAGAGTTATATTGTGAGCCCCTTCTTCCCAGTTCAAGTACACAGTGCATCCTTGAACATAACAAACAAAAGGTTCTTCACATGACAACTGTCTGACAAGGATGCTTTAAACTGGATTCTCACACTGAGCCTCGATCGGCTAAAAGGCCTCTTCTAACTCTATGGTTTTTATTGGGTACTTGTCTTCAGAAAGGCTCTGTTACTACCACATGTCTTTCTCTTCCTACCACATTTTGGCTTTGCAGTGCTACAAACTGTTAAATTCTGATTTTTTAAAGGGAAATGCCATGATCATTTTATTTCTGGGCAGCACTGGATTAAAAATGCAGGGATAGTTTACTCTTCTCAGTGGATCAAGTTTCAGAAAGATAGCTATAGGGCATTTCTGTTTTAGTTTGCAAAAGTAGCCATGACGTTTTGTGGGTCTTCAAAAGAAGATGCACTTAACCCCTCTGTTCCTTGTGAATCATTGTTCTGAAATTAGAGATGGTCACAAGTAAGAAAGATACACACACCAGCTTATGTGGAATGGGAGTGCTCGTTTTTGTGGGGAGAAGGATGAAGGATTTATTCCCCCTTCCCTCTCCTCATACTTTTGAAGGCAATTTGTATGAAAATGACACACATTATACAGGTGTGCTGAGAAACAAGACCCACAAAGTTTCAGCAGGATAAGTGTAAGGCTGAAAATCACTTTAAGGCTTTTTCATGCTGAAGCCTGGTAGTGCTGGAACGAGGACCATCTTGCAGTCCTTCTCCCTCAAAGCAAAGTGACTGGAGCTGCTGGTCAAATATACCTAGGATTAGTAAGTAGAACCTGTCAGTCTTCTCTGATAATGAACCACATGGCTGAGCAGGGTGGCTGTGTGCAGCCAGGGCACATGATAAGCAGTGAGCACTGACAACCGAAAGCAGGAGGTTTATCCATCAGTGTGTGTGGCGGGGGGGGGGGGGGGAGAATGCATGCCAACTAATGAGCCAGCCCATCACATTTCTTTTAGACTGAAAAAAAATAACTCTACTTTTTAGAAAGAGGCATCTATAAAATCCTTCCCCTGGTGTGGGCATCTTTAATAGTTTTCCCTCTTTGTATTCACCTTACGCTGCAAGTGTACATATGCCATGCCATGGGGAGACTGGGGGGCACCCTGCACTGACCTCTGTGGATTCAAGGAGGTGGGTCTTCCACCTCTTGTGTCCTACTTCAGGGCCCAGAGCCCAGGGCAACAGCCTTGGGTAGCAGCCTTGGGCTGCTGCCAAAGGGCAGTGCCAAAGGGCAATGCCTATTTGGCACCAGGTGAGAGCTTGGTCAGTGCAGGTTTGGGTACCAGGCTCGGCTCGGCTTGGCTTGCCATGCCTTGCCTTTTGCTTGTCTGTCCGTCTGTTTTGGTGGAGCTGCGGAACAGGGTTACTTAAGTTCTGTTAAGTTTTGTTGTATTCAGGGTTATTCTTCTGTGATCATCCATTTTACTGCTATATGTTTTTAACTTCTCTCATCATCAGGGTTCACCACCCAGACAACCCTGCAGGCTAGATGTACTGTACCCTAAATTTAAATGTTCCCTCAATGTGATAAATGAATAATAAAATGCCTAACCTGATGTAAGCCCCACTAAGTTCCACTGGATGTTTCCCCAGGGAAATGTGTATAAGGGAGCAGCCTGGATCCCCCTTCTGGATCCCCCATGTTTCTTAGCTGTGGTTGCTTGGACAATTCTTCCCTTTTGGGGTGCCCTGTGTGCATGGAAATGGGTGGATTTAGGATCATCAGTCCTTTGCATTCCATGCATAACCTGCATTTCCACAATCTTGCGGGATGAGCTTTGTTGCCACCAAGTGCCCCTAAGCATTTGAAGAAACAGGATGTCTATATGATATTGGGAGCCATCGTGTCTCCATGCCTCTTGTGTCTCCGAAGCACAAGTCAGCAGCACAGCCTCATTCAGCCCTGGTTTTGTTGACTTTGGAGAGAAGATTGCTTTGCTTTGGAACTGAACTGGCCCAGTTCTGCTTGTACTCAGGGCCTTATTCAAATCCAGTGCATTTCACTACTTTTATCCTGCGTTTCCAGTAGAACAACTCTGCAAGGCAACTTACAATGTAACCAGAATTTTAAAGCTACAATAAAATACAAAATATTTAACTATAAAAGAAAGAGGTAGTGGCAGATAACATAGTTAATATAACATATTCAGGAACATAAAATTAACAGCTCAGCAGACCAGATGCTTGCCAGACAATAAATCTCTTTCACAGCACCGGGAGGCCATCCTTTAAATTTATATGCCACCTTTTGCCTTAAAAAGGTCCCCTGGGACAGCATACCACAAAGGCAGACAGACAGACTGACTGACAGACAGACAGATTTTTTTTTAAAAGCATGTGGGACAGGATCACTGAGCATTATGGAGAATATGTACAGATATATAAATCACAGCAACAGGATTTTCTACACATTGCTCAATGAACATGATCTGGAAATGGCACTGGAGGACATAAGCCATTCCCCCAGTGATCTCTACAGACAGTCCCCTGAAGACGATTCAGTCAAATCCCGTGTGTATGCTGTGAAATGGCGCATTTTCTCCCACATCTATTGGAAATTATGCTCACGGACTAAGAAAACTGAAACTCCCATCTTAACGCTATTCCTTTGCCCACGTGCTTCACAGTATCCAGTCACCATTCAACTAATATCAATAGCAATTTCTCTGCATCCCCTCTTTAAATGGGCCTTCCTTTGGCATATTGCTGTTAAGGTACATCTTTTGCAATGTAATCAAATTCACATTATAGAAAATACATGTTGATTCACCTATATTGATTTGCCTGGGGACACCAGGTGCTAGTACCCACTCAGCCATCAAACTCACTGATTGACTTTGGGTCAGTCACAGACTCTCAGCCTAAACTAACACACAGGATTGTTGTTGAAGAATAATAGAATGGAGAACTATGTAAGCCACTTTGCATTCCTTGCAAGAGGAAAAATGGTGGGATATAAATGCAATGTCCACCACCACCACCACATTTATTTGAGTTATGCCGTGCATTTCTCCCCAAAATGGCACTCGGCATGGCTGACTGAGGACTATTAAGGATGATTTTTGGAATATGCAAAAAGCAAAAAAGCAAAAAGCAAGACTCCCCTGGAACTGTAATCCTATTTAGTTCCTTAGAGGAGCATCCATTGACATTATTGGAACTCTCATCTTCCCAAATAAGGAAAGGGTCGGGCTGCCATTCTTTCCTGGATCTGTGCAGACTATTTCAAGTTATCATTTTCGCTGTGTATCAGCATTTTCACATGTCGTATGAAAATGCAGTGTGCAGTCGCTGTCGGAAGAATATGTAGTCTGGCTGTTTTCAACATATTTATAATAGAACTCTGCCTTGTGCCCTTGCGGATCATATTTTGCATTGCTTTCATGAGAGATTCTAAGTTGCAGATTCTGTTGGAGTATTCAGTTTGATGGTTCTTTGGCATGGTGGAAATCACCAATGCTGCATGATCAGTCAGTCACAGAGATTTATTAGAATGGAGACTAATAAAAGAACAGCATTAAGACCCTTACAATGCAGCTCACGCATGTGTCAAAATGAAATCTACTTATGCAAAGTAACTGCCAAACATAAAAATGTAGGAGAAAGATTCTTTTGTCATCACTTTATTCTGTGGTGGCCAACATTCTTCTGGCCCCACGGTAACCCCTAGTGTTGGGGGAGGTGTGTGCTCATATGGTCCCTGAATACTAACAGGGATATTAACACAGCAGGCCTCTCAAATTCTTTCCTTAACATTTTGTGAAGACCATGTAAATGACTGATCTTAAAAGTATTTACACTGAGGTCATGGGAACACAGGAAGCTTTCTTTACTGAGATGGGCCATGTGTGGGATCATCTAACTCTTGCGCATGCATACGGGGAAAAGGTGCCGGAATACATGCAACCTGTTTATAACTTCGATGGGAATGTGAGTTCAGACAGTGAAGATGAAGGAGTTCTGGAAGGTTTGCAAACTTCAGTATCAGATCAAGGCCAGGAATATTTGAGGAATGAGGAAAGTTACTCCAGGTGGGTGAGGGTGATGACCAGCCACCTTGTGGAAAGGGGGAGATAACTCAGCAAGCGGTGAAGTTAGCAGCTGAGGCTAATGAGAGCCCTGATCTGCCAGTGGGAGAATGGGGATGGTTGAGCAGCCTGTCACATATAGAGGCCCCTCCCTGTGATGCGGAGACAACAAAGGCAGGAGAGCCAGTTGGTGGAGCAAGGGGAGTAGCATCAGCGGGTGAGAAATCACAGTGCCTGCCTCTGGGTCAGTGTAGGAGAAAGGGCTATAAGCGGGGTGGAGACGGAGGGGTTTTCGAGAGGGTTCAGCACTTCACTCTGGGTGAGCTCAGAGATGTGCATTGTGAAAAGAAACTCTGAAGCAGCCTGAGGAGGACGGTGCCTTCACAACACTAGCCTCTTCTCATTGGCAGTGACCAGTGTGATCTTTCCAAGGTTTCAGGCAGAGTTCCTCCCGAGCTCTGCCTGAAAACTGAACCTGCTTGCAAAGGAAGTGCTTGTTGGGAGTGAGAAAGGCAACTGCTTTTGGGGCACACTCCCAAGGCCTGCTGGCTGGTCTTCAGAGGAGGAGGAGGAGGAATGAAGGCAGTTCCAGAGATGAGTGCAACAGAGACACTTATCTCAAGGTCAGACTCCCCAGGTGCGTAGGTTCTGTTGATATCATTCCAGTTTTGATGGTATTGTGCCATTATCTGTCCTCCAATTTCCCAAATGTTTTCTTCCCCACACCTCCAAAAGTCTTTCTGCCTTACTCACAGAGTGCTTTAGAATATTTTTTGGTGCTTATCTTTAAGTAGCCAAGAGTGCTGCATGTTTTACTCTTTCTATCACACATCTTTCCATTGGTCTGCAGCTTCCACACACATCCTAATATGAAATGAAATGAAATTCCATCGGAGATGTTAATTCAAGGTGTTGAGTTGCTAGCAACAGCAGAGTTGGGCTTTGATTCATAATTAGTGGAAGCCAACAAGGCTGAAGAACGTTGGAGGGTCAGTTGAACAATGAAATACAGGACTCTGTCACACACACAGAACTTGGCTGTCTCATAACTAAAGGAAGTGCAACCCCCCCCCCACATCCCTCCTCTGAGAATTTCACCAACTTTTTTTCTCCTTTGAAACTTTTTCCAACAACATTTATAATCCAGATGAATAAGAATGGCCAAAATGAACAAAGAAGAAATGCTTAGCAGAGCAATAGGTTTTGATAGCAAGTGACCAATGCAGAATTGCAATTAATATCAATAATATTGACTGTTCCTATTTGATTAGAAATGTGCAGAATTACCCCCCAGAGAAATTGCACTTGACTTAGTAAAAGCTTTAGCTCTTCCTGAAATTCCTAACAATTTCTGCCCAGGCAACACCTTTCAATTCATCTTAATTTTTGTTTCAGGCAAATATGATGGCACCACTGTGTTGTACAGAAATGGTTCAGTCTGGTGTGAACTTTCTTCTTACGAAGCTATTATACCTCACGAGTTTGTCTGCAGGTAATAAGTGTAACTGAAGCGAAATGCATCAATTTCTTCATACTCATTAGACATGATTCTGCAAGGTTTCTCCAACTAGGGTCTTAGTCAAGGCCCCAGCTTGCCTGCCTGTGACCTTTCTCTGGCTAATAAATGAAATGGCATCCAATTGAAAGGAGCACCATTACTCTGCGGGATGCTCACTGGTATCTGGTAAGATTGTATCTGGTAACGGTGGAGATTCCTTTTCCTAGCAGGTTCCATGGAGCAGGGGCATACAGAGAGAGAATAAGAATGAGAAAATGGGGGCTGTGGGCCAGACAAACATCTTCCTAGGCCACCCTAGGCCTGTGGGCTGGAAATTCCCCTCCCAAAAGAGCAGTGGAAGAAAATACAACACCTGATTTCTGCAATTTCACCAGTACCTGGACTGATTCTTTCGGCTGGATCTCCTGGTCCCTACACACACCCCATTTCAGCATGCAGTATTGCCATTTGAATGCATTTAAACACATCAAGTAAACTAACTCGAAGACAGATTTTATTAACTGCACATATTTGTCTTCCCAGCAGTCAAAACGATCTCTCCCTTCCTTCTGGAGAACCCCTTTTATACTATTCATTGACAGTGTGAAGCCTTCTGTGTTTGCACATTTATCATTGTTTAATTACATACAGTGGAGTCAAGTGGTAAAGGAAGAAATCAGCTAAAAAAGGAGCCTCATCAGTCTTTGCATAACTAATGGCATTCCCTCTGGAAGACACAATTCATGAAGGAGTGGCACGGATGGTATTACCTCCTCATTCTACACTGCTTGCTTGTGAAAGAAATATTATTCTGGAAGCCTCAGAATCCACAGCAACCTCCAAATGCTATCTCGGGGAAGCTATCCAAACTTTTGAATGCACCTTGCAGGCTCGTGGAGGAAGAGCTGTAGAAGCAGGAACAGAAAGCAAAACTAGACATGACCAATGGACTAGAGCTTCTGCTGAAGATGACATGTCCATGCCTCATTCCTGTGCACGCACTGTCATGCACAAAGCAATGGTGGGAAGCAACTTTGGAGTGGGAGGATGATGGCTTCACCCACCCAGCACAGGCTAGATGACTTCAGGAGACAGGCCCCCACCCCCTGCTGTTAATCAGTCCCACAGTGAAGCACCTACTGGGACTCCCTGGGGTCGAACAGCCAGAGAAAGCTTGCAGACAGCAAAACTGCCTTGTTCTGGTCACCTGGGCACATGATCTGGGCATCATGCACCCCATAGTGGGGAGAGATCCGGTGTAGGTGGAGACACCTCAGGAATGCTCTGCTACTGCACCCGTACCTCAGTTTTCCCAGTGCATGTCTCTGGCTCTGAATCCCTGACCTCGAGCATCATGCGTCGTCCATCATGGGTGATGCTCTGCATGTGAAATAGCACAGTACTCCCCTGCTTGCCTTCCCACTGAAATCTGTGATCGGAGATAACAGGTTGGATTCTCCTTGCATTGCATGCCAATGGAGGTGAAATGCTCCCCTCAGATCTGATCACGGATATGAGAGAACAACAGAGATTCTTCCAGTGAGAGGAATCCAAGGTGGCACAGCTGGGTGGGTGGAGAACCTCCACAGAGCAGATTAGGCCCACAGGCTGGATGCGCCCTGTGCCTGATCGAGGGTCATTCAGCTGACAGACTGTCTGGTGAATTCCTCTGTCCCATCAACTCAGCAGCCCATGAAGTGCAGCAAAACTTGGAAAATGTGCAGCATGTGATCACACTGCATGTGGATTATCCTTGGGCAGCATAGTGGAGAAAGGGGGAGGCTTTGGAACTGCTTTGAGACACAGAAGTCCTGTGTCTCTGCAACCTCAGTTTTCTGATGATGGCTGATGCTGTCTCCTCTTCATCTAATGCGGAGGAGGCTGCAGAAGCACTAAGCCATGGTTTGTCAGCAGGAATGGGTTGAAGGTAAGCTTAATGACTGATCACTTTGGATAATACAGAGGTACTGATGGTCAATAGTCCATCTGGGGTCTGGAGAATCAGGTTTGTGCATGTCTGGGAGGACTCCTGATTCCATCATTACTTCTTGATGCAAGCTGCAAGCTATTACCAATGGGGTTTTTTATGATTGTTTGGTGCTGTCCAGTAGTTGCCCCTTTGGGAATGTGGTGATAATACACATAAACTTTGTATTGAAACACTCTTTAATATTTACAGATGCACACATTTGTTTAAATTACCTACCTGCTTCCATGACATTAACACATGGTCAAAACAAATGAATTCAGTGTGCCTTTTTGACAGCTAACAGACTGATAGGGCAGACTGATAACAGACTGATATTACAACATTGGAAGGTTAAATGCTTGCCTCCTATAATGCAGTAGACTGAGGATTTAACAATGCTTTCAACATTTGAACCTGGAGTATATATGTGTTACTCGCCTCTAGACACATAAATGAATATTTTTTGGCCTTTGCTGAAGCTACCTCCCCACTCCCAGAAAGCTTATTTTCTCATTTTTTTCTCTCCCTCTCTTTCTCTTACACACCCTTCATATCTATTAATTAAATTTCATAAATTCAAAACGATGCAGTTTCATTTTAATTATTTCCCCCTTTATGGTCTTGTTTTATTTTCTTGGAATCCACAGTAAAAATAGATACTAAAAATGGAAGGAGTGCTTTTATTCATCTTCAGCTGCTGTACCTGCTGCACTAGTTTTCCCAGAGGAAGTCCAGTCCAACAGGACAGATCTACCAAATGGTCTTAGGTAAAAATAATGAGAGCTGTAAAATTATTCCATCAGTAGGGAGGCAGTATCTGCATTCTGGAAAAGGTAATTTTTGCCAACATGTATATCTATCTGTATAATATAGATGTGCTCACAGTTAGGGCAACACATGAGCTGAGAATGGGGCTTTGCAGAGTTGCCCCGCCACAGTGTTGCATGTGCCAGGTACATACTGTGCAGGTATTCAGAGGGGGCCTTCAAAAGTACCGTTATGTAAAGAGAGGTCTCTTGACCCTGAACACATTCCTGCCCCTGCCACAGGCAGTCAGAAAGACACCATCAGGAAAGGCTATTTGGTGTACATTAGAGAAGCACAGTGATTTCTTTCTGTTTGCAAGTCATGCCAGTGTGTCCCATCTGCAGTGTGAATGTGAGCATGAGGACACATGCTCTGCCAATGTGCTCAGATTTCCGAACGTCACACTTTAACTTATGGGGGAAAGGGCTCATCTGGTGTCTTTTTTGGTTTGGGTTGTTTGTAAGTGCCCTTTCCCATCTGACATGCAAACTTTCTGTGTTTGAAAAAAAAGTGCAAATCCATGTGGACGATGAGGCAAGCCAAGCTTCAAGGTGGTGTTCAGAGAATCTGGGCAATCTTCAAAAATAAAGTAAAATTAAAGATAAAAAATGAACTGGTTTGCCCATTTCTACAGTGTGTAGCATCCTGGACAGAGCTGTTTAGCATGACCTGGCTTGTCTGCAGCTGCAACCACTTTCTGTAATGCCTGAGTAGGGAGGCTGCCCGGGTTCTATGGAATGCCCTTTTCAAAACGGGCCTTCAAAAACCCACAGTGTGAAAACATTGTTTTGGAACCCACCACTTAAAGTAGCAAAGGGTGCAATCCTATTGCCCCTGTGGTGGATGCATGCAGCACTTGGAGGCTTATGTGTATGCTATGCCCAGGGCAAGCACAAGGTAATGGTGGGGGAACACTACCACTGGCCTACATTGTGCTAAGTATTTTCTCTAGATGGCCTTTTTCAGCCAACTTGATTTGCTGGAGAAGGGGAAGGAAGGAGGCTGGACTGCTGATTGGAATCATGCGCAAGGGGGTGGCTTTTGGAGTCTCAGCTGTAAGGTTGCATGACTGTCACACTGGGACTCTGAGGACTCCTATGGCCTCCCAGAAGAAGCCAGGGGGCCAGAGGTTTTATTTATTTATTAAAACATTTGTAATTTGTGCCCTTAGAATATTTGTAATTTGTGCCCTTAGAATAATATTAAGTAATGTAGGAAATACACATGTGCCTAGAGGCACTAAAACAAGTGCCTTGAATAATATTCTGTTTGTCATTTTTATTTACATGCTCAGAACTGGGATGTATTAATGAAAAAGGCAATGCAGTTCCCTAAGAAGGAAATTCTACAGAGTGAATCACTAATAAACTGCAATCATTTGTTATTAGCTTTGCAAAAGTAATCTGTAATAAAAAAAAAGGGTCATTCCTCGAGGAAAACAGACATGTTAGTTTTGCGTGAGATACCAAGTTTAATTAAGTAATAATTTGATGTAGTTTATAAATGGGAGCATTGAAAACGCAGAACTATGAGGTTCTTAATGGTAATCAAAATGAAGGCACTTTCCTTTCCTCACCCCCACCCCATTCTTCCAAATAAATACAACAACTTTTCTGCTGCCATTAAGAGTACTTCTGGGAGGTAAAATTCATCATGTGGCTAAAAATGATTTCATGCAAAAGGCTAAGCAAAAATAAAGGGCATGGCTTAATTTGCCATCTGATATTGTAGCTATATTATTATGTTCTGCCCCTTTAGCAGTTGACCTTTAATGTTAACAGGATAATGCACTGTTTGCATTTTTATTTACTTACTGGGACCATTTCTTGATGCTGCTGGAATATGTGGCTGTATCAGGATAGGGCTGCTGGAGAAATCTGGAATGGATGCACGTGTGTTTGGATTTCTATGACCCTGTACTGCAGATTCTGCATTGGACTCGGCTCGGCTCTTCTAGATTCTGCAGACTTCCACACTAATATGTTCATGGACTAATTTACACTTGTGCCCATTCCTATTAGATTTAACAAGTAGCAGAAAGAGGTTCTGGGCTTATGGGTGGTATAGAAATTAATTAAATAGTTGAATAAATAAATTACACACATCACCACTAATTCCTACCAGGAAAGTGCAAATTAACACTCACATGCACAAATGGAATGAAATTCTTGTAAATTCATAAACATCCCAATTATATCTATGAATGGACAATGGAATGAAAGATATCTGACCATCTCTGGAACAGAGGCAGAGCAGATTTACAAAAAATCATACATCCCTCCATCAGATGTAGCAGGTCAAAGAAGGCTGATCTTCCTACTGAAGTCACCAAATCTGTGTGCATTTTAATGTTTGATTATATATACACAGGAGTGAGACTGAGGTTCTGGGGGTCTTTGAAGGAGCCGCTATTGCATGGGGGAATATTTGGGAGAGCCAGAGAGGGATGGGGTACTATTGAACCTGGACAATGCTAGTGAAGCTCATCAGGACACTAGAAATTTTGCAGCTGCATAAGGTCTGAATAATATATTTTACCACTTCACTAGCTACTGATGATCATTTTAATCACCTAGGTGAATGTCGTTGCTTTATGGAAATCATGTCAGTGTATTTTCCAATATACCTGCTGGCAATTCTCCTTCACCAGAGCCTCATGCATATTTAATCAAACATGTTGGACTGATGAATAAAATATGTGGATGAGGTTTTGGTTTTGTTATTCATTGTGAATTATACATTGTTCCATTTGGGCTTTCATTTACTAACTAAACAAGCTGCCCTGTCCTCCAGTTTGGGATCATTTGGGGTGATGTAATACTTGCCAAGCTATGCATGGTCTTAAGTCAGCTTTTCCCAACTCGGTGTCCTCCAAATGAACCCAAGCATTCCTTGCTCATGTTGACTAGGGTTGATGGAAGACGACTCAAAACATCAGGATGGCACCAGGTTTATTTATTCATTATTTATTAAATTTCTATCCCACCCATTAGCCAGGATGACCCTCTGGGCAACTAAACAGGTTAGTGAAGGCTACCCTAAATCATGATATTAAAATCCTGTTCCTCTTCAATCTACACACCATTTTTTCTTAGTGATCAAAGAACATCACAAGCCCTGTTCCCCCACCCCGACCTGGTCCTCACTTCACATCCTCAGGTAGTTGTGTAGGAACCACTTCCTTACAGTGCCGTCTAATACCATGATAACACTATAGTATGGCATAGTGGTTACAGCGGTGGACTGATTCTCAGACGACTTAATTTCCTCCCTGGGTGTCTTTGAGACACTCCTTGGCTCTCAGCCTAACCTACTTCACTGGAGGGCCAGAGAGGATAAAGCTCTAGAAAGCCATCTTCGTTTCTTTGGTGGGGAAAGGTGGAACATACATATAAGTATGAATAAATGAAATAGGTTGCAACCATGTCATTAGGGGGGCATTTGTGGGTTTTCCTGCTGGGTGTGAACATACCGTTCATGAGCACAATATATGTGCAACAGGTGCTTCCCACATCATTACTGTGATCTCTCAGAAGTGATGGCTTCAGAGAAGCAAATCCCAAAAGTGCATGCAGGGCATGGGAACAGTCATTGAATGCATGGGCTGTCCATCCTCTATTTCTTGAAAGAATGATGGCATGAAACCCAAACACATAAATTTAACAGAACAGAGAGAGAACATTTTTATGATTCTTAAGTTCTGTGGGCCTGAAGGCATTATTTCACCTCAGGGACTCAGCCTCCATTTATCTATCTAATAACCTCTGAGGAAAGGTGGATCTTAAGCTCTAACATCTTTAAGAACATAACAATACACTGAGGCACTCTCATTTTACATGAATGGACTTTCTGAATTCAAGAAAGTCAGTGTGATTCCAACTTCAATAGAATGAAGAGTTGTAGCAAAAATGGTAAGGAGCCAGGACTTTTCCATGGCTTTTTTTGATTCCTGTATTAATGTTACTAGTGAGGAAACACATAGGTCAAGAACTCTTGAACTTCTTGCCTTAACAACAGTAGGGGATTCGTAGGGGATGGTCTTCCAACTGTCCTAGAGAATGCTTATTTCTCTATCAGAGGCAAATCTTTTTCCTTTAAGCATCATGGTACGATCTAATCTTAAAACAGGCATATAAGCCAGGCTGAAATTCCAATAGGAAAGCTAATTTGAATGTTTTAAATGGTTATGGAAGCTCTGCCAGAAAAATAGGGCCATGCTGGCAAATATCCACATTTTCCAAGTTCTTTTTATAAATAGGTAAATATGTGTTTTTGAAAAGTTATTTTAAGACATATAATTGCTTTGCTATCAGATAGCAGTTGTTCTGGATACCATAAAATTTAAATTGCTTATCTAAGGAAGAAGCTTCTGTTGTAATTTGTTTCTTTAGGAAAAGAAAGTTATGAATTAATAATATATCCCATGTGGACTGTGCAGCTTGAGCATTTTTTTTCTTTTAATGTAAAGAGAGAATTGAAGGAAGATTGATTATTGTGGTTGTATATTATGATTAATTGGACAGTAGATTGTCCTCAGTTGTCAGCATGTAGGTGTTTATCTTAAGACATGCAAGTTGGTTGCCTGTGCAAGGAGGCTCCATACATGTAAGAGCAGGCTGAATTTAACTGAAGGTCAATGGGGCAAAGTTAAAGTGAATAAAAAAAGAATAAAACTGAACCAAGGGGTAATGAGCAAGCTTTGTGGTTTCCATAAAGTGCCACGATTTCAGGTTCAGGTTGCAAACATGTTCACAGTTCCAGTACCAGGCCACTTACTGTGATCATGTTCAAAGGCTCTGTGCTACGGATGTCAGAGAAATTTCTAATGGACTCGACTGATTTCAGACTTCTAAGAATCTGACCTGTGGATTCCACAGCTGACCAGCTGTTCATGAGTTTTATAGATTCCATAGACTTCCAGGCTTTGTAATTTTGATTTTTCTAACTCTTAAAGATGTCACAGAATCCAGGTGCAACAAAGATTTTCAACAGTATTTTCGGAAATAAGGACTTGCAAACATGAAGGTTGGTCAGGCATCACTTGCTACACGGAGATTATTTTTGAGTAAATGGGTAGCTGAAGGCAGACTCGCACCCAGGAGCTTCTGAGAGCTGAGCTCTCTGTTCGGTCTCTGGTGCCACATTTTTGTTTTGGTTTTTGGGTTGGTTTGGTTTGGTTTTTGTTTGCTTGTTCATTCATTTGTTTTTTGGCTGAACGCATTGATTCTCCAGAGCTCAAGTAGTGGTATAACCGCTTTCCTTCACTCAGCCCCTTTCTGTTAGAATGCACTGCTGCCCCTTCCTGCCCCCGTCATTTCCTGCAACACAGATATGAAGCTCACGGACATCCACTATCCTTCATGTTTTCACTCTTTCTGACAACATTTTCCCCCCTATAACAACCCTTTAAGCAACTAACAAGTATGGACTAATACGTCGATCTGACTTTCTCTCAGTTTCTCGTTTTCCTAGTATTGTTTCTTTCATTCTGAGAATGCTAAGAATTCCTTTGGTCTCATTCGGTTCATCCTAAATTTTGATATCTGCCTGTCTGTCTGAAAATTCATAAGGACTTTTGTGCATTAGTTTTTGCATTTTTCTGCAGCTGTTCCTTCTCTGGTTGATGTATGGACTAGCTTGGTTTTCTGTTGCCAGGAAGATGGAGAAGGCAGCATGAGACAGCAGCCCTCTGTGTGGTCAGCCCATTTACTATGACGTGAGCCCCACTGATTACAGTGGGATTTGTTTCTGACTGAACACGCACAGGGTTGTGCTGCATGTCTGTAGAGAGAATGCAGCTGAATGCTTCCTTGCCAGTGGTATTCCTGGAGCAGGAAGTAGTTTGATGGATTCTCTGGCTCTGTCAAATTTTGTAGGGCTAAGATCAGTTGTAAGAGTCATGTGCCAGTTACTCAGAACTTGGGTGACCATCAGTATGAACTCCTGATTCATTGACCGGGAAGAATGAAGGCCTCTGCTACCAGTGATACACCAGAGTCTTCACTCACTGGCTAAGATATCTGAGCATGCCCAGAATTTGCTCTGCAGACTCCCACAAGTGCTGTTTTATCATTCCTTCTGACTCTTTCACAAGGAGAAATTAAAATATCACCATCACAAGGATTTCTATGTGACAGTGCTGGGTTCAAGGCTTCGAGCATGCTCAGAACCTTTCCTTGCACAAACCTGCAAACTGAAAGAGAGCTCTTGGTTTAGGTAGGACCACCAAACTATCGCACAAAAGGACCCTCTTCAAAGAAGGCACTTCCTCTTGCAAAAGATCCCTTCCTCTCAGAGAAAGCAGACACAGATCTATCCCAATATTATACCTGCCATGGGGACTGCAGGGTATGGAGAAACAGCTTCATTCAGAAAAGTGGGCATATCAAGTTGAAATGGAAATTAGCTCATATACTGCTCCTGGATTTTGATTCTAATCAGAGAGAAAGAAGAGCCAATTCTCATTTTGATTAAGGTTGAAAAATGTGCAAGTGCCATATAAGACAATGGGGATTGCTTCTGAGTAATCCTGGATAGGCTTCCCAGAAAACTTTCCCCCCCAGTCGCTCATACATTTTCTATTTGAAGTCATTCCACACTTTCTTTAATGTGGATATCTAATATAGGCAGGTCTCTACTTTAGATGCAAAACTGATTGCTTAAGCATTCTGACAACTTGCCATTTTCAGTGGAGGGGAAAAATCCAGTTCCAAATAATATGTGAACTTCTGTGGTATTTTAAAGAGCCAATTTACTCAACAAATTCCCTGAAAAGACAGAACAGTGTTCCCTGTACATGTGATTTGGCAAGCATGACTTACCCAATTTGTGTCTGTTTCCCTTTGTGTATGCAAAATATAATAAATGTTGACAGGTGCAACTTTCTAATATTGCCCAATTTGGATACGCATTTCCATGTTTTACATACTAATTAAAATATTCCATATGCAATAGCAGGCTTTCTCAATTTGCCAACCCCCTTCATTTCTTTGACTGATTTCTAGACACCCTGTCAGCATTATGCATGTGTTTCATTCAAAATATTGTATAGCACAGCCCCTTAACTCTGAGAAGGTCTGCATAAAAAGCTCCTAATGGTGGTGGTGGGGGTGGGGTTTACGCTTTTAATGTTGGGCTGCATGAAGCAGTTTGGCCAGAATTACTTCCATCAGATTGCAGGACTCACAGGAAATGTCACAACAGTTCAACATCTTGCTAATGGATTTAGCATTAAGTGAGAGGCCCCAATTTGTGCATGAATGAAATGGCAGGGTTCTCCTTCCCATGGTTGGATCTCACAGTATGTCAGGGGATGGGAATGGTTACACTAACTGGAGTACCAGTGTTTGTGACCCCATTCAGAAATAAAAAAGCAAGCGACAGAAGATGAGTAGACTAAAGACACAATGAAATTGCAACAGCATATAATCTGTGTGGGTCTGCTAATCTTGGCTGGTTAAGGCAAGGTTTCCCAGCCTTGTGTGAAAAACAATGCCTGCATCCCCCAGTCACACTTCGGTGGGGATCCCACAGCTCTGCAAGTCCAATCACACTAAATCGGAATGTATGGATATTATTACGCCTATTCATTCTGTGTTTGGAGGATTGTCAGGCATCTTTCCTCTTCAGCTCATTGATAGAATCAGGATTGTTACGGTATGCATGAGAATTCCATTCTGCATGCACCAGTACTAGCTTGTGCTGATATGCACATGCACTAAGTGTAAATTTGCACAAATTTCCCTCCCCTCAGAAAATAAAGCAGAAGGAGCAAACTTCAAGTCTACAGAATCTGCAAGTCCAAAAAGCCAGTCCATTGTGGAATTCACAGGTCAGATTCATCTCAAGCATGAAAGCAAAGCAAGCAAAAAGAGCCCACCACATCCCAATGGCAACAGATGAACTAGGGAAGAAGAAGGGAGAAACCTCAGGTCACTTCATACACGTGAATGTAGTCTTGTTTCACCTCAGAACACACACCAGTTAGGTTCCCAACAGCCCATTAGATCAAGAACTCCAATTAATGTACATTCTTAAGACTGAAGCAACAGATTGAAGTGATAGATCTTTCTATAATTCTTTGGCTGTGACTTGAGAGAAATCACATTTTGGAATACTGTCCCATGAAAAATAACACACTGTGGCTTGAAAACTTTCTTCTCACACATTCCTTTACTGTGTAAAATGTAGGAATGTCAGTGAAATCTGGAATGGAGTCAAATGAGTACAGGTTTTTATGAATCTGACATGTGGATTTTTCAGGGGACCAATTTTGGCTGAGGTGTGTGGATTCCATGGATTTTGGGGGCTTATTTTTTCTTCGAAGGAGGGATTTATGAAAATGCACTAATGTGCATTTCTGCAAGTGAGCAATTGCAAACAGGAGCCAAATTCTTGTACATTCCTAAAATAAAATCCAATCCTGATAATGAGCAGGTAATGAAACATAGAAACAAAGCGACTTGGAAGGGATCTCCTGGGCCATCTAGTCTGACCTCCAGCACCAGCCGGCTCCACTCACGACATGCCCACCATGTGGAAGTCCAGCCTATCCTTGAACACTCGCACTGATGGGGCCCCAGTGACCTCTCGTGGAAGCCCATTCCACACCCTCAGGGTCCTGACTGTCAGGAAGTGCTTCCTGGCATCCAAACAGAACCTTGGTTCCCTGAGCTTCACTCCATTGGAGCGCATCCTGCCTTCCTCTGCAGGGGAGAACAGGTCTCTACCCACCTCACATAGTGCTGCTCTCCAGTCCCTTGTCCTCTAACCTGTACTTGTGGCACCCATTCCTTGCACTTCTCCACATTGAACGCCATCCTGTTGTCTCCTGCCCACTTCCATAGTCTGTCCAGATCCTTTTGGATCTGGAGTACCTGCTCCTCAGTTGTGGCCACTGCTCCAGTTTTAGTGTCGTCTGCGAATTTGATCAGCAGACTGTTCACCCCTTCTTCCATGTCGTTGATGAAAAGATTAAACAGGATCAGCCCCAGGACAGAGCCCTGGGGGACCCCGCTTGTTACTGGCCACCATCCCGATGATTCCCCGCTAATGGTTACTTTCTGCTTTTGGTCAGTCAACCATGCCCTAATCTATTGGACAGTGCATTGGTCTAGCCCAAAACTCCTCAGTTTCTCAACCAGGATATCATGGGGCACTTTGTCAAAGACCCTGCTGAAATCCAGGTAAACCACATCCACTGTGTCCCCTCCATTTAGCTACCTTGAACTCGTGTCATAGAATTCTGCAAGGTTTTTCTGGCAGGACCTGTTATTGCGGAAGCTGTGTTGTGTGGCTGTCAGCCTCCCTTCCCTATCTAGCATCACTAGATCTCTCGCTATTAGGAGCCTTTCCATTGCTTTTCCTACAGTGGACATAAAGCTAACTTGTCTGTAATTCCCCATGTCCCTTCTACTACCCTTTTTGAAAATTGTGACCACTGACGCCACCCTCCAGTCTTCTGGAACTTCACCCGTTCTTCATGAGGCCTCAAAAATGGAGGCCAGCAGGTGTGAGAGAACCCCTGCTGACTCTTGAAGTACTCTCAGGTGTAACCCGTCAGGGCCCAGTGCCTTTGTAATGTCTAGTGCCCTGAGGAGCCCTGCAACTTCTAGTGGAGTGACTCTAATCTGTGCCTGTAAGTCCCCAGCCTCATCTAATCTCCTATGCAGATATCCCGCATCCTGCTTTGGGGAGAACGCAGAGGCAAAATAGTCATTTAGCATCTGTGCCTGTTCCCTCGTATCAGTCACTGAATCCCCTTCCTCCTTACTTAATGGTTCCACTACCTGTATCCCCTTCCTCTTGCTATTTACATGCTGATGGAAGCCCTTTTTGTTGCTCTTGATATTCTTTGCAAATCTCAGCTCATAATCAGCCTTAGCCTTGCAAAGAATCCTTCTGCAATGGGCCTCCTCCTCCTGATATACCCTTTTGTCCATTTGCCCCAGTACCCATTTCCTACAGAGGTTCCTCTTGTGTGTAATCCCTCTAGCCACATCCTTTCGCATCCATGGCGGCACTCTCCTCCACCTTCCTGACTTACTATGAAGTGAAAGATGTTTGCCAGTCCTCAAAGAACAGATAGGCCAGATTTAATAAAATCTCCATGCTCTTAGTATAAGGCATCATGGTTGTAAAGAAGCATTCTGCCACAAGCTAGGTTTCCCCCTTTGTACTTCCAAAACAACAGATCATTCTTTAGCAAAAGCTCTTCATTCTTTAATGCACTTCTGGTAAGTACAACCAACAAAGAAAGGGTCTCTGAGCATGTACAGAGTCCAATCTAGCAACTGAGGCCCCTTCCTCTGGGATCTGCTTTTTGGAGAGGGGCACACCTCTGTCCATTGCCCCTCTGGTTGGCCCATCACAGGGTCAAGAGTAGTGTCAGGCTTGGCTGGATGCAGGATTTCTTTACCCATACTCTCTCCCTGCAGTTGTAAATCTTGACTATTCACTACATCTGTCTGAACACCTGAGGAGGGTGGCTTTGGGATAGACCTCTCTGCTTCTTCCAATTCAATGAGAATTCTGATTCCTGGAGCCTCCTTCATCTGATGAGTCCAAACCTGCTTGACGTTGGAACACGCCAAGAATAACGGCCCCTTTCATTCCCAACACATTCATACATGTAACTCCTTGCCAGCACTGTCTGAAAGGGATCTTTAATTAAGATGCCACAATAGGCCCTCTCTTCCATCCATTTACCTAGTGTCTTTTTCTTGGCCCAGTCCACATGGTGTTCCAGATGGAGATGGTGACACAAACCCCCTCCTCCTCTGCACTCCTTCCAGTTGCAACACCAAACATTCTAAATGGCAACCGACATGTCTAACAAAAACTCAGCTGTGCAGGATCACACCAGAAGCCTACCTGGTCCATTCTGTTTTTCACAAGGGTCTACTGGATGCCTCTGGGAGTCCACAGGCAACTCAGAAGAGCAGTCACTGTCTCCCTGTGTTGTTCCCCAGCAAGTGGTAGTTCAGAGGCCTTCTACCTCTTAAACCTAATCAACATTGGAGGCAGCAAGTTGGAAGAAGAAAGAATTGTCCAACATGGGTAGATGGATGGAGCAATTTCCTCAGTTTTCAGAAATTTGTTCTGCTGGGATTGGTGCATGTGAATACAACACAGACCATAAAACATCATGTCGAGATCCCATCAAAACCTTGCAAAATCTTCACTGGAGTGTTGCATTATCAAACGAGGGAAAGTTGTAGCTGGTAGAGGCATTGACCCTTCTGGCCTGCCGTAACTGGTGCTATGTTTTCAGTTTCCTTTTAAGCCTTACCTGTTGAAATGCGTGCGATAGATCATCTATAAAGCACATTTCCAGTCTCCCAAGTGCTTCAGGTTTACTACTGTTTTTTTCTCTGTATGACATTCCTGTAAGCTGGGCCGGTATCACAGACCCCTATGGCAGAACTAGGGAAGCAGGGAGCGAACAATAGTTGCCTGTCAAAGGCAACTAGTGAACACTTATGGCTGAGGCAAGATTTAGACCGTGGACCTCCCAGCTTCTCTGCTCATGTTTTTAGCTGCTGTGTTGCACCAATTTGTTCAGTGATCTATGCCTTTCAAGGGCTCGAGTAATGTCTCTGAATGTAATAATCTATCGATGATTGGCACATGTCAGGCTTTGTGAAATTGGAAGCTCAGCTTGTACCTATTGCATAGCATCATGTGAGGTTGCTATTTGGCGAAAGATGCCACAAGTGAGACTGCTTGATTCATTCTAAGAGTTCATTTCAGAACATTCAATACAAGGAATCAGCTACAAGTGCTTCCTATCAATTCACCAAATGTGAACTGCTGACAGTCGCAAATTTAATCATGCATGCTTTCCTGCAGTCAAATTTCCAGATTACAAAGTGCTTAGTTTACACAATTTGAGGGGATTTTATTCTCTCTCCTTCCATCTGCATGTGAAACCCAGTAATTAATATGTAGATTCTCTGGGTTGCAGCAGAATTTTTCTGCCCATTAGTAATTTTTATTAATCATATGTAAATATCACTCCTTCTAACAGCAAACTCAGTGCCTCTGTGCTGGCAGAAACAGAACCCAAATGGGGGCGCTGAGAAGCAAGAGGGAGGGAGCCATCTATGGCTGAGGGAAGCTTGGCATTTGCAGGAAAGCAGACTATAAAACAGAAGAGCCCAGCTCTTTCCAAAACAACCCAATAAACGGAGCACATACTCAGCAATCAGCAGGAATTAGTTGGAAAACAAATCACGGGTGGGACATGTGTGTGCGCAGTGAACTTACTTCAGTCCCTAATAGTTTACAGTACCCTGGAAGAAGGAATGGCTGGAACCCTGAACAGAAACACTTGCATTGTGGGGGCACAGGTGGTGGTGCAGATAATCTTCCACATTTCATTGCAGGCTGTTTTTGTTGTTTTTGTTAGCCACAAAGTCATGGCTGACCCATCATGACCCCATGGACAACATTCCTCCAGTCCTTCCTGTCCTCCACCATCCCCTGGAGTCCACCCAAGCTCACCCCTACTTCCCCAGTGACTCCATCCAGCCACTTCATCCTCTGCCGTCCCCTTCTTCTTTTGCTGTCTATTGTTCCCAGCATTAGGCTCTTCTCCAGGGAGTCCTTCCTTTTCATTAGGTGGCCAAAGTGTTTGAGTTTTGCCTTCAGTACCTGGCCTTCTAAAGAGCAGTCAGGGCTGATCTCCTCTAGGACTGACCAGTTTGATCGCCTTGTGATCCAAGGGACTCGCAGGAGTCTCCTCCAGCACCACAATTCAAAGGCCTCAATCCTTTGGCACTCAGCCTTCCTTATGGTCCAATTGCAGGCTGTTACAGAATCACTATTCATTATACAGACTGTAAGGTACAGCACATCCTTACAGAGATGTAACATAATTTCCTAACAGGGGTGTAACAAAGAAGCATAATGTCTAATGATCAAATAAGCAGATGAGAAGACCTTCATTATGGTGCACAAATTTTCAGTTCCTGCAAATAGGACAAAAGAATAGTTCCTGCTGACTTCTATTTGAGATCTAGAAAGTAATACAGTGCTCTAATTTCCATTTAAAATAGTATTCATTCTCCATGCATTTGTAGCCCAAACCAGACTGGCTCATTTCACTGATCCTGTTCATCACTTCCATAAGATGGTTATTGGGATGCTGCTAAAAATAAGCACCTTTTTACCTCTGGTCATTTGGATGAGACAGACCTTAGTACTTGGTCCTGAGTTTAGATTCATGGTGAGGGAGCTCAGCATTCTCAGGGCACTCACCAAGAATCAGCCCAGCGTGCTACACCAAATGTGCCTCTCTCCTGCACCTAGTTCAGCCACCATTTGAGAAGCTGCAACCGATACTGAAGAAGGGTATTCAAGGATGCCTTGCCAGAAATGGAGTCCCACTTGACCCCTGCACAAGCAGCCCCCTTCTTCTGAACCACTTGCAGTCACCATTTGGCTGCGGCTGCACCTGATGTGGTTGTTGCGTGCACAGCCACAGGTCTGTGAGCATTTGTGGACTTCCTCTCAGCTTGGAAGACCAGACGGAGGAGGAGGAGGAGGAGGAGGCCACGAATTCCTGGAGGAGTGCATTCCAGTGGGATTGTCCTAACCCTCATCTGGACCTTAGGTCCTCTTGGGAGAACTTCAGCTGGGGAGGAGATTAGGCAAATGGCAACAGCCTGCAGGGTCTTCTCAGTTTGGCCTCCCAGTTAAGGAGTGCCTTCCCTAAGGAGCCTCATCTGTTTGCCTGCACTGTCCTTTTGCCTTTTTGGCGCAAGGCAAAGACAAGTCTCTTCTCTGTGTAGTTCAGATATTTATTATTATTTTATTTTGAGGCCTTTAAATTTTTTATTCTGTTTGTTGTTGTGTTTGACTTGTTCTGTTGCTAGCTTCCCCATAACCTTCTTCCTATAGAGCAATATATAAATACCATCCATAAATATAAGCACCAGCACTGCATTGTCAGCATTCAACTATCAGGTTTCCAGCAGCCTAGATTGGTTTTAAGAGGCACTTCATTCCAAACCCTGAGCTAAATTACTACTGTGTAGCCTCATTTTCTTCAGTACTCTTTGCACTGTGTAATGTAGTATCTGGATTTTATGGGAACAAAGCCAAATGGCTCCTATCTTCCCACTGGCTGCATAATTTTGCTTGATACTTAAAAAAAAACAAACCTAAATCTGTGTGCTGTTAATCATTCCACAATTGCCACATCAAATTACAAATGCATGATGTTGTAATGGGCTGTCTTTCCAGACTGATTCCAGTAATTAACAAACAGAATCCATTTATCTATATATTCTTGTGGATATATTGTTCATTTCTTCTTCATGTGCTCTCAATCAGTTTCTCCAGTTCTACTACATCTAACACTTTCTTTATCCATTTGACAATAGCAGGATGCTGGTGGTAGCGCCCGTGGATTCTCCTCTTCCTCCTCTTCCTCCTCCTCCAGCAAAGCTTTGCTAAACTGGCATTCTACATCTGACATTTCCAACATACACCTCTAAGGAATGCCTTATTTACAGTAGAATTCACTGGGTGAACTAGCATGTTCCACAAGCTCACCCCGACCACAAGTCGTGCCAGGTTGGTTGTGGTTTGAACAACCCACCCTTCATCCAACAGATCAATGGTTGGCCACTGCGTTAAAAAAGAAAAGAAAATCTGCCCTCAAGGTGCAGCTGCAGTCCATAATTTGTTCTTGTTTGAATGGCAGCTGCAGTCTGAGGTTTCTTCAGCCCTGATCTGGATGTTGTGAAATATCAGCAGTCCTGGGTAGCAAAGGCAACAGATGTGAGTTTCTTTGTGTTTCATTTGAGTTCCTTCCCAAGTCGCATATCCAATTATTGAATGTCTATAAGGGAAGGCATTGCCCTTCAAACATGAAAGTTATATTTCAGATTATGGGTGAATAATATTATGAAATCCCCACCATTTTCCACTGTGCACCCAAATAACAGGACAATAGAGATGTGTAGAATGACCATTTTTCATTATGTGATATTACTTTGGTTTTTGCAGAACTTTTCCTCCAAGAGTATTTCATCCAATGGGGCAGAATGCTGTTCCTGCTTCAGAAGGCAAATTTGGTGCCTTATTAAAGGAAAAGGCATTTATTCATGCAATTTACATATTTAGTCAAAGTATTTATGGACAAGAGAAATGATACAAGATGCAGTTCAGCACTCTGATGGGTACACCTTTCCTAAGAGGAAAACTGACTCCTTGGGCAGCAGGAGTCTTCATCTATACTTTGAGCTGAGTATTGGGTGGCCACAGATCCCATTTTAGAGGACAGTTCTTTGAATGCCAGGCTCTCAAAGGACAGCCCTGAATGGATGTCCAGCCCAAGGGCAGTATAAAGATAAAATCATAAGCAAAAGGGTCTTGAAGTTGCCCATCAGCACTTATTAGGCTGTGCAAGCACAAGGGCATCTGGCATGTACAATATTATCATAGAAATTATTTCTAAACTTGCATCTATGCAGCTTTTTATAGAGTATATGCAAATTTCAGCTACATCTGGGTCTAAATTTGCCCCCATTTGTGATGGAGAGAAGGTGGATGCATGTGAGTGCATCTGACATAGTTCATAAAAGTCCAGCTCACAAAAGTTTTTGCCATAAGGAAGCTGCTAGCCTGTCAGCTGCTACGCTTTCATTTTATTGCTGCATTGTACTAGCATAGCTACCTCTTTGCAAAATGTGACTTAGCCTGTCATGACTCATTCGTTCTCTTGCAGGGAGATCAAGAAATTACACTGACCAGTGACTGAATGTGTGAATTCCCCTTGAGTGAAGGGAAAGAGTTCCCACCTGCACAGGACAAGGTGGTTCCTCCCAGAGGCAGCCCCTCACAGCATCTCTGGCTGGCTCCTGGACCAGGGACTGGTTTGGGGAGGAAACAGGGACTGCACTTGGAAAGGGGAGCTGAAGAGTCCCTGTATATGAACAGAGCATACAGCACTTTGCAACCTGGCTATTGTCAGTTGCAATATTTGAAAAGTTTTGTGCATAGCAAAGAATGAACCAATTTATTCCTAGCCCGCTTTCTGTGTGACTTGAAGAAACACACACAGGCTTGTACCTGCATCACTTGACTGCAGTGTCGGGAGACAACTTGCATCTGGCAACTACTGAACTAGCGTGACAATTAGAACATCCACATCATTGCACATTATGCACCCCATCCAATCAGCTCACGCATTCATCTTACAGTCATCAAGCACAGAGAAATGCAGAGATGCCCCTGCAGCCTTGTTACTGTGAATGACTACACCTTATAATTCCCCTTCATATACCTGCAAACATAAGGATACCTCAAGCCTCAGTTTTCTCTTTATTTACCTGCTGCTTTGGAATGCATAATATCTCTGAGTGCTGACACTTTTAGTTGGCGGTATTCCTTATCATGGAAATTCGTAATGTCTTTTATGCAAATTGTTCTAAATGGTTTTCTCTTCCTTTTAAACCTTGATATTGATCTCAACTTCCAAATGTTAAATGCTATTACAGCTAATCTTTATACTTGTCATGATTCCCAAACATTTAAGGGCTGACCTATTACAGAATGACAAGTTGCTGCTGTAAAATCAAGCACGTCATTTTCAAATTCCAAGAGATTTACATAATTTAGCATAGCTTGAGGGGTAATGATCATGATATAGACACTGAACATCTGCTAGAGATTTAAAAGACATTTTTCTTTCATTAAAATCAGTATCCTACTTGTGTATTACGGGGAATATAGGATGAGAACTCCCACTCTGAAGGTCTAGATAGTACACACATTTCCTCTATGTTTCTTCCCAAATATCTACTAAACTTTTTGTTAAGCAGTGCATCATTTTTGCAACTATAGTTTTAGAGGTTATAGGCACTGAAACAAAATTAGAAAGGAAATGCCAATGAGCCTAAACTACCAAAGTGAGAGAAAGAAATGGGGGGTGGGGATGAAAAAACCAAGAGGAGGAAAAGTTTGAGAGAAACAAATCTACAATGCTGATAGCAAGTGAGTTAAACGTAACCCCATGCTTGAGTCTGTCATTTAGATCAATATGTTTAAAAGTGATTTTCATTGTCATCGTATTTATACCAGTGTGGTGTAGTGGTTAAGAGCATGGGACTGGGACTCAGGTGATCTGGGTTCTAGTCCCCGCTCAGCCATGGAGCCAACTGGGTGACTTTGGGCCAGTCACAGACTCTCAGCCCAACCTACCTCTCAGGGTTGTTGTTGTGGGGATAAGATGGCGAAGGAGATGTAAGCTTCCTTGAGCCCTTTGTAGGAAAAAGGCAGGATATAAATAAATAGATAGATAGATAGATAGATAGATAAAAAATAAATAAAATACCTCACCTTTCTTCTTGAAAGGAACCCAAAGTAGCTTGCAAGTATTTTCTTGTAAGTTTATAGTGCAGCACTGTCCATGTCTACTCAGAAGTCAGTTGCACTGTGTTCAATGGAGAAAATTAGTCTCCCCCAACCTGGTGCCCTCTGGATGTGTTGGACTGCGACACCTATCATTCCCAGCCAGTTGCAGCTGGGCAAACCTGGAGGACACCAGAGTTAGGAGCTCTGGTATATAAGACTGCAAATCTGGGCCACGGTCCTATAGCCAGTTCCAGGGAGAATGGTTTTCACTGGGTCGTGGTGCAAACTCTCTGTCCGCTGCAGCTTCAGTTCTGTTCAGCTGACACATTTCACATACCATCCGCTGCTGACCAACAATGAGAAAGTGCCCGTGAGCGCCCTGATGCCTCTGTACTACTTAGGGACACCACTGCACACACTGCGTTTCTCATTGGCGACCGAGCTAATTTGATATCAGCTCTAAAGTCTTCTTGATCCTGTACAGCCACATCTGTTTGCTCGCTGTGGAGCAGGGACGCCTGGCGTTAATGTTAGGCAACAAGGAGCTGGTTGCTACCATCCACAGGGCAGACCCTTTTGATTTTGTGTTGTATGACATATCTTGATTGATTCAGCAGGAGGAATGTTTATCACTGTGACTGCCTGTCAGATAAGGATGTCATTGTGAGCCTTAGCTCACCACAAATATATTAGTTTCATTAGTATAAAGTACCAGAGGCCCCAGGCGCTGTCAAGAAAGGTGGCTAAAAATTGCTCATTGCTGCATCTTCCTGCCTGGTTGTTTCCCCTATCTCTCTCTGGAAGCTCTGATGCTCACCGAGTTCATTTTAGGAATCCGCTTGATAACTTCCCTATGGTTTTGCTAATGGTAAATATGTTCATGCTGGAGTATTGTGAGGGTACAGAAAGAATATTTTTTCCCTTTCTCCTCTGATTACACCATCCTTGAGGAAAATATCAGTCAAGGTAGTTCTTGGGCTAATTATTGAGGTCATTTACTTGCTTATTACTCTCAGGACTTCCTTGCACTGGCTGTGGTCTTTGGCATAGAATTTCAATCAGTTTATTGGTGTTATTTTAAAGAAACCATCTAGTTCTCATGGGTTTTAGAAAGATTTCAAAATGTAGGGGAAGTTTATGCCAAGTTTCTCCAATCCCCTACTACTTCTCCTCAGGAGTTTTATGAATACTGCTGTATGGGAAATACAAAATGAATGTAGGGCAGGGTATCCACATAACTGAGATTTATTGAAGTATATGCCTTCTCAGTTATGGTTGTTAAAATACTGTAGCCATAAGCACATTTACTTGGTAGGAAGAATATTCAAGCAACATTCGCAACTGTTGCATCTGAAGACCTAAACTAATTCAAGTCAAGCTCACGAACATAAATGCCAAAATCCAGGATACAGTGAAGTATACTGGAACCCATTTCTTTTCTTCCCTTTTTAAAAGAATGGAACACATGCAGGCTTTCTACTAAATATGTGTTGCAGATTTTTAAATATCTTTTCACTAATTTCTTTGATTAAAGGCACCGTGGGTCAAAAGAAACTTATATGGAGGCGAGGGATCAGCAACTTATTTGGGTGGTGGAAATATCTGGTAACCTGGAAACTGTCCTGGGTTACGCCAGCACAACATGACTCCATGGGGACTATGGCAAAGGACAAGTAGATTTCCAAAAAACTATGATCTGCACCTAGACTATTTGTCAAGAAAAAATGACACTCAAGGTAGCTTACAGTCATAAATAAAAGTTGATTCAGCAGCAATAAAACCAATGTATCTAAACACAATTAAAATACAACAATATCAGAATAAAAGCATCACTGAAAACGATGGATTGTCTTACACCGACATGGATAAAAATGTCTTTGCCTGGCAGTGGAAGGATATCAGAGAGTGGATTTAGCTTCTTCCTCCAGGGAGTTCCACAGCCTGGCAGTGACTTCCAAGAAGGCAAATTCTTCACATGACCACCAAACAGGCCTCCAAAGGAGCACTGCTGGCTGGGGAATGCTGAGTATTGTAGGATTTTTTCCCCATCTAAGCATGCATAGGATTGTGCCTTCTGGTATCAATTTAATGAAACTGCTTCTAGGTTGTGCTTGTTAGCACAGCTTAAAATTTTGAAGGTTGACGAAGGAGTATTTTATAAAGTCAATAAAATAAGTAATGATTTAAAAATGAATGTCAAGAAAATAACATGCCTGGTCATAGTAAAAAGCGAGTAGCCCAAAAAGTGCAGTTGAATATCCAAAATGGAAGTGTGGAGTGGAGTGATGTATCTTGGAACCTGGCTAAATGAGCAATCCCATCATACTATTAAAACAAAAATGAGAACCAAGAGGGCTCAGAGCAGCTTTTTTAAGATGAAAAGGTAATATGTAATAAAAATTTAAAATTAGTCTTGAGAATGTGTAATCCACGGTGTTATGTATTCCCAGTTGTGCTGTATGGCACAGAATCATGGGATGTAACACAGCATAACATTAAAAAGAAGCATTTGAAATGTGGATTTATCACAGGATGGCTTGTACTGAGAGGATGCCCAAGGAAGATAATTAAAGAGGGTATTTAAAGACCAAGAAATCAGAAAACACATGAAATGTAGAAAACCAGAGTAGTTTGGCCATATCACAAGAAATGGGAAATAGAGATTGTTGTAGCTGGTGGGTCAAGTTAAATAAATGGCAAAAGAAGTGTATGAATACCTTCTTTGCTGGAAAAACCTTAGAGAACAGGTCGGCAGCAATGCAGCATCATTTTTGAGAGGGGACATGTCTAGAGAGAGTCTAGCCATGATAATGTCTAGTTCCTGCAAGATGGGGAAGAGGAGGAAGAGGAGGAGATGCGGCAGGGGCGAGCACTCAAGGTGGTATATATATAGCATGTTGGGAAAATCAAAAAAGGATTTGTAACTTGATCTTTCTGGTGAAAAATGTGTGCTTGTAAGAAGTGATCCAAGAATGTTACTTTAATTTTCCTTGCTTAAGGAGTGGAATTCACTAGACCAAAGAGGTACACAACTGAGCCTAATCGATTACCTGTCTCCCTTGACTTGCATAAGATTTGGCAAAATGACTAGTTTACAAAAGGCACAGCGAAAAGCCAGTTTACATGAATGAAACTCATAAATGCATCCTACTTCTAAAAACAAGTTAGCTTTTAGCAATATATCAGTCAGTCTTATACACCAAATTATTAGTACTAACAACTAGAAGAGCAAGATAAATAACCAGTGCTTCTTAAAAAAGATAGCTAGAAAGCAGGAAAACAAGAAAGCCAGGAAGGAAGGAAGGAAGGTAATCCAGCAATTGCATGCCACAAACAGCAATAGAGTTTTACAAGCAGACGATGTAACAAAATGTAAAATGTGGTGCTTTCCTGCTTAATGTCCTGCCAAACCAGTCATGACATGGGGATTTCCTTTGCCTAGCACTACTGTCACCTATGGGAAAACTGCTTCTGCACTGGATGATCCATATAGTTAGGGATGTTTTTATGTATTCTTTGTGAGCCACCCCGAGACTTTGTTGCGATGGGGGCGGCATAGAAATGTTTTAAATAAATAAGTAAATGATTCCACCAAAGGTGTTTCTTATTTATAGGAAATGCTTATTTTTTCAGGGCATAGGGGACTCTCTGCTAGTATAACTCAAGCGTCCCAAAACATGACCCTTTTCCATCGCCACAAATTCTCTTAGAATGTTAGAACCTCCTAGCAGCTGGTGTAAGAGCATTGGGTGTGAGGTGGGCACCAACACTAGAGTCAAGGGAGCTGTGAAGGAAGCTTTTTCAAAGCAATAAGGTGAGATGTTATTTATTTATTTATTATTTATTAGAACATTTTTATGCCGCCCCATTTGCCGAAGCCTCGGGGCGGCTTACAACTGTTACGGCAGTCTCCTGGCATAACAGAGCCCCCAGCTCCCCATACCCAATCTTTTCCAGCTTTGAATGGCTAACCCACAGAGGAGGAACAGCCTGACATCCAGGCCCGAGTTATTCACTTCCCCCTTAGCTTTCTCCAAGTGCTTCTGAGACACTGCAAACCAATCAGCAGACCTTCTCCTTCACACTCCATGGAATAACTCCCGTGGTCAGCTGCCAATTCCTTAACTGTCATTTCCCATCCACTCTTTCCACCTAGCTAGAATATCCAGCCAATCAGAATTCAATTTGCCTGATCCAGGCCCCATCTATCATCACTAAGCAACTGTGCAGCCTTCTGACAGTAACAAAGAAAGGCTTCAGCCCTACTCAGATATATCATTGCCTCTCAAAGGCCACACAAAGGAAATATAACAGAACAGTTATCTACTTTGCATTTCTTCACTGAGGGCCACTAGCGATGCTTTGCAGATTAACAGAATAATTACAAAAATAACAATAATATTAAGGGGACAATCCTATGCATACTCACCTGGCAATCAGCCCCAGTGAATTAAGTGGGGCTCAATTCTGAGCAGACAGGAATAATATTTCACAGTCATTCAGAAATTCCTACTCGGACTTGACAGAATCTAAACTCCTCATTGTAACCACACCAGGCATTTCAATTCCTTCATTTACATTCTCATCTGATATAGTACAGTGACCAGGCAACTTGGTAAAAATGACTTGAACTTCAGAATCGATCCAGCCAAATCTTAGCATCTCTGCTGTTCTGTTGGTTTACTCTCTTTCTTCTCAGTTGTGCCTCCCTAATTGGATATTGTACCTGAATAAAATGCCCTGATCTATTTGCTGAAGATGGCTTGATTTTAATCGAGAAAAATAGCCATGAAGATACAGTTGAGAAGAGAGTTAACCAATGGAATGAAGTAATAAGACACTGAAATCCATATGCTCCTATTAATCAGGGTGGCAATAGTTCCCTAGCCATAGCAGAGACAGTTAGATCTTGGTAGACCAAACGTGAAATTAATGTCTATTTTACCAAATAGACATAGTCTATTCTCCATATACCCTAATGGATGAAAATGTGAATGAGAGGATTTAAATGACTGGTAGGGATGAAGTTCTATTGGAAAACAGCTCTTTTTAACTTGCTACCCTTGCTCTTAAAACAAGGCTTTATATGAGGTGTTTGTGCAGCATTTGTCACTGGATAATGATTTGCCAGCAAATCTTGAATGGGTGTATTTAGTCCTGTGTGTGAAGGATGATTACTTACCTGCATAAACAACACAGAGCCTTGCGGCATCTTAAATATTAATCTATTGTGACAAAAGCTTTCATGGACTATAGTCCATTTTATCTACATATGGAGAATTGTGGAAAGTTTCAGGGGTTTATACAGTGCACATGGTGGTTTCTGGGAGGGGAAGGATGGTATTCAGTGCAGTCAGAAAGTGCATTCAGAAAGTAACCATCATGCTATTAACTGTGGTTATCTAGTTGTTGGTGGTGACAAATATCCTGGGACTACGTAAGCCTCTGGCAATAGGATGTATTCAAACTCAGTAGTCTCTTATGCTAAGTTTGTTTGCTCCACAGAGTCTGGGTTTAAGTCTGTGACAGAGTCCCCTGGGGGTATACAAGAGTTCACAGGTTCTGCATATGCACAAAGAACATGTAATTTATTTGTATTCATTAAAAGCCTCCAAATGGGAAGGTTACAATCTTTTTTGTACTGTGCAATCATTCCTATGTAGAGTTGCTGCCAAGCTCTGGAATGTGTCTGTGTGTGACTGGATGTTGGCAGTCCAGCTTTTCTGGTACAGTTTTGACAACTCAGCTGATAGGGCTGACATGATAAAGCCTTTAGATCCCTCCACTGAACCGATGACATCACCTTGGGTCATTTTAGGGTTGGCCCATCTGTGTCCTCACGGAGGACAGCAATGGCTGAGAAAGAGCAATCCATACTGGGAGGAGCAGGAGCAACATGCACCTGGTCAAATTCCCTTTTCCCTTTCCTGGCATGATTCTGATGGCTTCCTACCATGAGCTACACAAAGCAAGAAAAAGAGAGCAGTGTGCAATAGTTAGAGTGTTAGACTGGGGCCTGGGATACCTAAGTTCTAGTCCCCACTCAGCCACACAATGGGATAAGTGATATGAGTAAGTCTTAGCCTATTCTACCTCACAGGGTTGTTGTAAGGATGTAATAAAGAGGAGGAAGATCACATACACCTTGGAGGAAAGCTGGGATATAAATGCAACTAATGAAAAGTGGGAATGTGGGTAGAACACTAGCAAAGCTCTAATGTGTGCAGATATGATGCCCACACCAGTTTCACAGTCCACCATGGAGAGGTGAATTAAAAAGCAAAGGGAGCAATCTTGGCCCGAAGAAAAACGTCTTCCTGGATCAGGTGTAAGTTGGATAGGAGGCGTCACTTGCCCATCACTTCCACTCTGTGTGTGTGTGTGTGTCTGAAGTGAGTCAATGAACAGAACACGACCAACTCTGGGGAACTTCTAGAAAGGAGAAACAGAATTAGTGACTTAGAATTAGCAATGTAGAATTAGCCATTTCAAATTAGAAATTTAGAATGAGTACAAATGAGCTCAGACATCTATGAATCTGATCCATGGCATAACCTTCTCACTGTGGTCCAGCTGGTGCTGAATCTGTTATCATTTCAGCACCAGGTAAGACAGCCCTCTCTTCAGAGGCTTTTAAAGGCTTGAAAGGGATCACCAGGTATTTTGCAGATTCGCACTTCTTTCTCCCTTCCTTCCTTCCCTTCATCCTTTTTTGTTATTTCATGCTATTGTTTATTTTTACCTGTTCTACACATTTCAATATTTTTTCTGATTTTCTGATAATTTTATAGTACTTTATCATCTATTTTTATGGACTGTGTAAACTGCCCAGAGAGCTTCAGCTGCAGGGCAGTGCAGAAATGCAATCAATCAGTCAATCAATCAATCAAGCAGGCTGACTTTTGCATGTTCATGCAGGCTTTTGCTTGCTTGCTTGTGATTTTGTGAAAATTTAGTCACAGAAAACAACAACCATGGAGACCAAACTGCACATTCCCCACCACAGTCTAGTGTGAGAATATGTATTTTGGAGAGATACTCATATTTTTGAGGAACTTTGCACATTTTAGAAGGGCAAACATGTGTACAAATGCATTCACACGACCCTGTCAGTGGTGGGCAATGAAATAAAAGTTGTCTGAAAATCCACGGAATGCAGACGGAACAGACTTTACCACGTGTGTATATCCCTAGATAGATTAAAAGGGAAAAGGGTTGTTTGGGTTTTCATTTGCTCTTTCACCAAATTATTCTAGAAAGATAGTGTGGTGCTGATGTAGGACTAGGAACACAATGAGGGGTATTCACCTTACCCCCCTAAGCACTTAATCTTAGAATAAAATGTATTTGGCATCCAACAGAGTTGAGTAGGAGTAGGGAACCTGAATGAAAGTGAAAGCAAAGACCTTCAAATAATAGATGCACAATGCTCATCTTCCACATCGTTCAAAGAGAAAAGGACCTGAGTGAATTAGCACATATTGACATGGGAAGCTATACAAAATGAATATTTTGTACTTTTTGTTCTGCTTGATTTACACATAGGGATGTTTGACACTGGAAATCCATTCCACTTAAGACTTTCAATAGACATCTAAATGGACAGCCAAAAGCAGGCCAAATCATGTTTGTGAGAATGTGTTTGTGTGGGTATCTCCTGCTACAAACTAACTATGTATGGAAGCTTCCTTCTCTCACTGCATATATCCATGCTTCTCCCTGGCCACCTTGACTTCTCTGACAGTTAATATTAGATTTCTCCAAGATTCTGGTCTACACAATTTGTGCAAATGCCTGCAACTATATGAAATTTGCATAAATTGCATAAATTGCAGAGCAGGGTCCTGAACTCTGGAATTTGTGCAAATCTCCCAGCTATTTTTTGCTTGTATTCTAAACACAAATCACACCCCATTATACAAATGGAAAACCACATACTGATGTGACTCATGTCAATTTGAGTTGATGCCAGCCCAGATTTGAAGGAATGGATTCTGTGGGGTTAAGTCGAGGAAATCTGATGTTCACTTCTTCACACTTCCCTATTCACGTGGGACATCCAAATATTGTACAGAGAGATTTTGGAAAGGCTGGTGATACTGAACAGCACAAGGCTGGCTGGCAACCACAGGTCAAAAAAGAGAAAGAAAGTACAGAGAGAACTTGTCTCTGTGTGTTGCGGGTGGTGGCAGAGAGCTGAACTTTAAAAGCCACAAAAGTGCAAACAAGCCATCTTGCTGACCAGTTTTATTGATTAGATAATGCAAGGATAAGGCAAAAGATGACAGTGATTTAGTGCAGGCCACATGATAAAAGGGATTGCAGAGGGTTTTCTGAAGATATTGAAACAGACAGACAATGTGACTGGCTAGACTGAAGGCTCACAAATGATGAGTTGACCTGTTATTTTGGGGATTGGAAGCAGAGGTACAAGAGGGAGAGCCTAGGGTAATGGTGCCAGGGATGTACTAAAACAGGGAAACGTTGCTCATTTGAACTTTAAATTTGTTCTGTCTGCTTCTGATCTGATGAAGTGTTGGAGCGTTTTAGTAAACTTCCATCTCAAGATGGATCAGGATTTATGCATATTTTAATGGCTAACAAAATTCACACAAATAGGCATGCAAATCCTATGTCATTCTAGAGTGATTTGTGCAAATGTGGACAAGTCACATGAAACATACATTCCAAAAATGGTAAAATTTTGCAAAAACAGCACTAGAGTCACATGGTTTTCAAGGGCTTATTTCTGTAAATCAGGGGTCTCAAACTTGCGGCCCGCAGGCCAATTGCCGGGATTGGTGGGGCACGGGGGAGGGGCCCTGCGGCCTTCGAAGCGCCAGTGGCGCCCGGGCCGGCCTCCGGGAGCGACGCGGGATGAGCGGTCCACCACCACCACGGTGGTGGAATACTTGATGCGGCCCAGCCTCACCCAGACTCTACTTCCAGTGGCCCCCAGGTAAGTTGAGACCCCTGCTGTAAATTTTGTTAGATGTTTAGAAAAATGTGCAAATTCCAATCCATCTTAGAGACAGATGCCTGTGAACTGGCTTGACCCACAACAGTGAATTCCATGCTAACACAGGCCTCACTAACTGCCACCCAGGAGTCCAAATAATAAAAAACCCCACTAGATTTTCATCCCCCTGTTGGATTCTTCACAATGGTACAGTACCTTAGGGTTGGGGGCCACCTGGTCTCCTAAGCTATCCCGCTAGAATTTCCCAGGTGGCCACATCCTCTTTGCCTACTCCACCGCTGTTTCCATGACCACCAATCAACTGGTGTCTTCCTGGATTTTGCATGGTTTTTCCCCATTCTAAAAGGTTGGCACACTTCTCCAAAGTTTTTGATCCTGGCAACAAGAACTTTACCCTACCATCTTTGGATCTGGCTCTACCAACCACTAGAATGAAACCCTAAGTATGTCTGTGCTAAACCAACTCACTAGGGAGAAACTTCGTTGGCCTCTATCAAGTTTAAATTGCTTTAGGAATAAAGAAAAAGTTTCTCCACACTTTAAGTCAGGGGTCCTCAAACTTTTTAAACAGGAGGTCAGTTCACTGTCCCTCAGACAGTTGTGGGGCTGGACTATACTTTGAAAAAAATATGAACGAATTCCTATGCACGCTGCACATTAAAAATGATTAAAGTTTAAAAAATAAAAATTAATTACAATAAAATTAAGTAAAATTAATTAAAAATAAAATTAATTAAAATTTAATTAAATTTTAAAAAGTAATAATTAGAAAATGTTTACTCTGCTCACTTGGGCTGCAGCAGAAGCCCAAGATGAGGTGGGGAAGAGCATGTCCGTATTCGAGAGACATAGCTACAACGTCCGCAATCGTGCACTCATGCAGGGAAGATGGGCGTGATCATGGTTGCCCTTGTGCAGGGAAGGCGGGTGCGATTGCGGGTGTGCTCATGCAGGGAAGGCGAGCGTGATCACAGCCATCTCCCCATCCCACCCCCGAGCACAATAGCACAGGGAAGGCAGGCGCACTCGTGGGCGCGCTCGTGCTGGGAAGGTGGGTGCGATCGCAGCCATCTCCCCCTCCCCCCCCAAACACCACCGCGATCGCGGCCATCTCCCCATTCAGTACGCCTGTGCCGACTCAGAGCTTTTGGACTCGTTCGGAAATCGTTTTCTCCGAGCAAGTCCAAAACCTCTGAGGTGGGCCAAATAAAGGAGCATGGTAGGCCATACCTGGCCCGCGGGCCTTAGTTTGAGGACTCATGCTTTAAGTGAGAGGCCACAGGGGAGCTCTTGTTTTGGTTGGTGATTAGGAATGCTACAGAGATGGTAACGCTTCGGGTTCCTCGACCATGGCACTCGTTTTCTTGCCACTGGACTTCTGGCAAGGGATGGGTTACACCTCATGAGGATGGGGAAAAGGTCCTTTGGAGATGCTCTAGCGAGCTTCATCTGGAAGACTTTAAATTGAGCCCGGGGGGGCGGTTCAGGACCCCCAGGAAAGTGTCTGCACTGGACAAGTGTGGGGAGAGGATCAGGGCTCTGGGAGCAGGGTTTTAGAGATACTGCAGGGACTGACAGGACTCCTACAGAGAGGGGCCAGGTATTAGGGAGGATGGGAGGAAGGAGGAGGCTGGGGACTCCAAGGGAAGGAAGCAGTGGGAAGGAGTTGAGGTGCATGTACACCAATGCTAGGAGCATGGGTAATAAGCAGGAAGAGTTTGAAGCTCTCCTGGGAATAGGAGGGTATGACCTGGTGGGAATCACAGAAACTTGGTGGGATGAAAGACAAGTCTGGAATGTGAACATAGAGGGGTATCACCTTTTTAGAAAGGACAGGAAGGGAAAGAGGGGTTGGGGTGTGGCTTTATACGTCAGGGAAGGGATAGGATGCAGTGAGAT
>NW_025335269.1:9977941-10004660 GCF_004798865.1 Varanus komodoensis | reverse complement strand
TTGCTTTGAGATCAGGGGACTGGGGACGTGCAGCAGGTCAAGCACTAGAAGCTGGGACTTCAAGAGGGCCAGCTTTGACCAACTGAAGGCCAGACTGGGGAAAGTCTCCTGGGATAGGTTACTGGAAGGTAAGCGAGTTGAGGAGGGGTGGATGGCACTCAAAAGGGAGGTTTTGGAGGCGCAAGCCTTGACGATACCTCTAGTCAGTAAGGTGGGAAGGCGGAGGAGAGTGCCGCCATGGATGCGAAAGGAGGTGTTTAAAGGGATTAGATGAAAGAGGAACCTCCATAGGAAATGGGTACTGGGGGAAATAGGCAAAAGTGTATACCGGGAGGAGGTGGCCCGTTGCAGAAGGATTCTTCGCAAGGCTAAGGCTGATTACGAGCTGAGACTTGCCAAGAATATCAAGAGCAACAAAGAGGGCTTCTTTCAGCATGTAAATAGGAATACGAAGGGGAGACAAGTGGTGGGACCACTAAATAAGGAGGAAGGAGATCCAGTGACTGATATGAGGGAACAGGCACAGATGCTAAATGACTATTTTGCCTCTGTGTTCTCCCCAAAGCAAGACGGGGGAGACCCGCATAGGAGATTAGATGAGGCTGGGGACTTAGGGGCACAGATTAGAGTCACCCCCCTTGAAGTCGAGGGGCTCCTCAGGGCATTGGACATTACAAAGGCACCAGGCCCTGACGGGTTACACCTGAGAGTACTTTGAGAGTTGGCAGGGGTTCTCTCATGCCCGCTGGCCTCCATTTTTGAGACCTCATGGAGAACAGGTGAAGTTCCAGAGGACTGGAGGGTGGCATCAGTGGTCCTAATTTCCAAAAAGGGTAGTAGAAAGGACATGGGGAATTATAGACTGGTTAGCCTTACGTCCATTGTAGGAAAAACAATGGAAAGTCTGATAATAGCGAGAGATCTAGTGATGCTAGATAGGGAAGGGAGGCTGACAGCCACACAACACGGCTTCTGCAAAAACAGGTCCTGCCAGACAAACCTTGTGGAATTCTATGACAAGGTTTCGAGATGGCTAGATAGAGGGGATGCAGTGGATGTGGTATACCTGGATTTCAGCAAGGCCTTTGACAAAGTGCCCCATGATATCCTGGTGGAGAAACTGAGGAGTTTTGGGATATACCAAAGCACTGTCCGGTGGATTAGGGCATGGTTGACTGACCGAAAGCAGAAAGTAACCATTAGTGGGGAATCATCGGGATGGTGGCCAGTAACAAGCGGGGTCCCCCAGGGCTCTGTCCTGGGGCCGATCCTGTTTAATCTTTTCATTAACGACATGGAAGAAGGGGTGAACAGTCTGCTGATCAAATTCGCAGACGACACTAAAACTGGAGCCGTGGCCACAGACTATGAGGAGCAGGTACTCCAGATCCAAAAGGATCTGGACAGACTATGGAAGTGGGCAGGAGACAACAGGATGGCATTCAATGTGGATAAGTGCAAGGTCTTGCACTTGGGGCATAGGAATGGGTGTCATAAGTACAGGTTAGGGGACAAGTGGCTGGAGAGCAGCACTTGTGAAAGGGACCTCAGGGTACTGGTTGACTGCAGGCTAAACATGAGTCAGCAGTGTGATGCGGTGGTCAAGAGGGCAAACGCCACCCTTGGTTGCATAGCCAGAAGTGTGGCTTCTAGATCAAGAGAGCTATTACTACAACTCTACAGGACTCTGGTGCGCCCGCAATTGGAGCATTGTGTTCAGTTTTAGGCCCCTCATTACAGAAAGGATATAGCCAGGTTGGAGTCAGTGCAGCGTAGGGCCACAAGGTTGGTGGCCGGTTTGCAGGGGATGGGGTATGAGGCGAGACTGAGGGAACTGGGTCTCTTCAGCCTGGAGGAGAGGAGACTCAGAGGGGATATGTTGGTGACATACAGGTATGTGAGGGGATGTCACATGGAGATGGGTAGAGACCTGTTCTCCCCTGCAGAGGAAGGCAGAACGTGCTCCAAGGGAGCAAAGCTCAGGGAGCCAAGGTTCCATTTGGATGCCAGGAAGCACTTCCTGACAGTCAGGACCCTGAGGGTATGGAATGGGCTTCCACGGAAGGTCGTTGAGGCCCCATCGGTGTGGGTGTTCAAGGATAGGCTGGACGTCCACATGGTGGACATGGTGCGAGCGGAGCCGGCTGGTGCCGGAGGCCCGACTAGATGGCCCAGGAGGCCCCTTCTGACTTGCTCTGTTTCTATGTTTCTATGTAAATGTGTCAGGCTCAGATTTATTCTGCTTCTTATTTTGCCTTTGATAAGTTTGTCCCATCACATTTTCTTATTACATATCAAATAGCATTATTTTTTGTTCACATGTGAATTTGCATAGATTTTTATACACATTTCCCAACATTTTTCAGTTTTTCAAATGTACATGTTTTTAAAAGTGATTTTCCATGAACTAAAGCATTTTTATCCTGATTTTTTTCAAATGTATGCATTTCTTTTCTACTGTTTCACTTTTGGTATGAAGCAGTTCATTGCAAACTGGATCACAAAGTACATATTTTGTTTTTCAGTTCTAGAAGCAAGGATTTGATAAGTTCCCACTAAAATGAGGACTGAACAGCTTTCTCATCTATCTCTAAAGTACTGAAGATAGAAGCAGGAATTATTTTATTCTGTACTAATATATTCACAAAGATGTGGCTTTGTGGAAATGTTTAGATTATTTGCTATTTTGTTTGTAAGCCACTTTAAGGGAATGTGTGTGTCTGTGTGTGTGTTGTGGGTGGGTTATAGATAATCGAAATTGCTAATCAAATGCCAGGTGATTGTCTCAGACATCATTGAAATCCAGCATAGCATCCCTGCCATAATTAATTCTGACATGATGGAAATCTCTTCTTAGAAAGGTTGTAACTCTGATTTAGTAGATGATGATCCGTTATCCTCTGAGGATGATTTCTCTCCTATTTATGTCTATTTTCTTGGGCACTGAGTTTTCATAGGCTGAATCAGTAACTTAAATCAACAGAAAGTTTAGTATTAGGTGGGAGTCCCCACCATGGAGGCAGCCAGTGCTGGCCCTCATTGGGCCTGAGTGTCAGAGGGAATGGACCTGGAGTCCTAATTGAGGGTTCCCTGTCTAAAGGGGTCCTGATACGATGAGCTCTAGATCAGGCCTGTTCTTGATACTAGAGCATAGATTCATTTCCAGCCATTCTGACTCTTTGGTCAGCCCTTCTTTGCCTGAATCCAAATCAAAGCCCAGAGAAGTGTCTCTGGTTGGGAGCCTGAGTGTGGAACAAGTTCCACTCCCAAAGAGGCTGCCACTGAAAATATCATTTGCCCCACATCAGGGGCTCTCTTTCCCTCCTGCAATCTTCACCATCACTAATGCCACTTAAGATGCTACCTCTGCCTCTTCAATCAGCAGCCAATGATACAGGAGTAGGTCATTGTGCCAGTCCATGACAACCTGACACCGTGGAATTGATCCTATACTTTCAAGAGGCAAAGAACTGCTAGTTTTGGTTCCAGCATCTCATAGGGCATTTCACCCTCACATTTACTGCAATCATTCCCAAATGCAACTAGACTGAGGCTTTGGTGATATGCAAAATTATTTACATTCCATTGATTAAGAGGCAGGTGATTAATCAAATTCTCCCATTTTATTCATAGCTAATGTGCCTTCTCATCATCAACGTGATTGTTCCTTGTTTCCAGAGTAAATACACGGGAGCCTGTCAGAGTTCTGATGCTTTCATTATACACTTTCCATTATTACCCTGTCTTTGCCAAACAAGTTTATTTCAAAGCCTTTGGCAGAAAATGACAAGCAACATGACAGTTTATTTCCTCATCCCTTCATTTGATTAGGAACATCACGGAATATTTTCAGTTCCATTTATATTACAAAAAGGAGTGCTGTGCCTCTCTTTATAAAAAGTGCAGGCATTGAAAGATCAGAAAAGATTAATTTAGAACACAAAGGTGACTGAAAGGCCCCAAAAAGGAGGCACTCAGATCTAACAATCCAGTGTTATAGCTGGTGTGAGAGGCTTGTCAGATTTTTAATGTATAGGCTATCAGGCACTGATTTTGCACAAACTCTTTGCATTTCTATGGATCCCCATGAAAATCATCAGTGATTACAGTGCCAGGTTAGGACTTGAGTGTCCTGGCTTTAAATCACTTCTCAGCCATGAAGCTCATCTTAAACCAGAGTGCAAGGAAGAAAGCTCTCCAGACATTTTGGACTTCTGTCCCCAGAGTTTCTGGACTTCCTAGACAGTGATCAGGCACGCTGGGGGTTAAAGTCCAACCAATATGGAAACCTACTTTCTGCCCACCTCTGCCGTAGACTGCCTGCTATCTCCCAGAAGAAAATAAGGATAAAACAGAGCGGCGCACAAGCGCAGGGTAGCACTCTGGGCTCCTAAAGAAGGCAGAGCTGATCATCTTCTTCATCACTATTGCCATATCCATCCCTCCTTCCCTCCAAGGGACTTAGGTTAAGCTGAAATTGCATCGCTTTTGACCGTCCTGGCAAACGAGATGATTCTGTAGGTTGTATGCCTCTGGACCTAAGGAGAAAGCAAGCTACAAGCTATTCATCTCTTGTCTCTCTGAGATATTTAAGATTTTCATAGGCAGTTTGATAGACACTTTAGCTCCCAGAACAGTTTACAAATTAAGGAATCTAAAAAGATTGGGATGGGAAGGTCTTTCATTTTCACTTTCTCCAGCATTTGATTTAAAATATAAATGTTAACCAACCAACCAAACAAGCAACCCTCCCCCTGCCTATGTTCTTTCATCACAGATAAGAATAATGTTTTGCAGATTTGGGTAAATTTGTATCCAGAATGAACTGAATCAAATTTCACCCATCCCCACAGCGAATGCACCTCACAGTTGCATTCTTTTCAGACAAAAGTGTTTCCATAGAATGAGAGGGACCTGACTGCTGATTTTCAGAGGCACAATGTTGAACTAGAACGCCTTTGCTCGCTTCAGGAAGGCAGTTCTTATCACGAAAATGTACCCCTCACCCCCAGTTGCAACAGAGAGATGATCCTTGGGAAAAGGATTTCTATGATGATTTCAAACTGCTTTAACATCACCTTACAAGAATGAAGACATTTTCCCTTTAGCAGAAAAAGTAACTGCATGTAAGATAAAACTGATAAACTATCTGTTGATTCTGAGAAGACTATGGCATTTTAAGATAGTACTAGCTATCATGCATTCTTGTCGTGAAAATATGACATACTGTTTTTCTATCTATATATATTTACTATGGTACTTTCCTCTTCTTTTTCTGTTTTTCTATGCATTGTGTTTAGCAAATACAACTTGAGTTCATCCAAAGCTGGTTTTGATGCATGCTTTTAGTTTCACATAAAGACACAAACTAGTCCTATATTATGAACTGAAATTCTGCATCTTGTTTTCCAAGGGCATTTCCTTCACAAAGAAAACAAAGAAATGAAATAAAATATGATTTGTAAACATATACGCCCAGAGTGAATGAATTCACCCTGTGACTCCTGAATTCATGTTTGCCTGAATTCCCTGTGACTCCAATATGAAAACTGAACCGCTTACTAAATGAAAACCAAACCACTTACTCCTGCGAGGGATACTGCTGTGTCTGACTACATTGTCCTGATTCAGTGGAGGTCTCTAATTTGGGAGCAACAGGAATGAACAGTTAGAGCATAACTTTCAAAAGTATGTTCAAGTCAGTTTGTGATTACTTTCTCAAACTTTGTGCAGGGTGACTTTGTTTTTCATGTTCCAAGATTCAAAGATTTCCCCATATATATTTTAACTGGCTGATTTTACTGCAGATATTTGGCTATCTCTCTCTCACACAAACACCCATTGTTAACACACAGTTTGTAATGCCTATTATGCTGAAATACCATAAGTCAAGCAATTCATATAATGATCTTGACAGCATTACAGGCACAAGGGGGCTCGTTAGCTTCTCACACTATTGTACATTGGGTGTAATGCTCCTGAAATTAAAACCAGGGAGGACTGAGAAGCAGACACACTGTCTGTTAATATTGAAAGGCTTTTTGTTAACGACTCTATCCATGTGATTTATGTTTATTGATAGGGAGATGCTATGAAATCTCAAATGTGCTCCTTTAAAAGAAATATTTGTCAAGTGCCAACATTGCACTCAAGGAAAATAGAGCATGAGAGCTTGTTAGTACTGCTTTGACAGGGTAGACGAATGAGCTCACTGGGGCACCACCATTAGTTCAGGGGCCACATCCAGACCCATCCTGGTGTTACCTGCTCCTTTCACCTGGGAGGGATGTCTCATGGGGAGAATGTCTGCCAGGCCAGCTTCTCCAGCCCATACAGAAAAATTTCCTTGGCCAAGAACTTCTCAGAAGACTCTATACCTTAAGTAACTCCTTAGAACATCCATGCTCATCAGAGTCCCAATACACAATACACAGTGTATCACACATGCACACATCAGTTCCATTCCTGCCTCATGTTCTTAATTCTAGGAAGAACAGACTACCCCTAAACTTCTCTGTGCAGCTGTCACAAATCAAACCTCTCCACTTCCTCCTAGAACTTGCCCCAGTCTAAAACACATGACCAGGATGAGGTTTGACTATTTCCCTTTGTCCTGTCCCCAGCAATGGCTCATTCCTTTATTGGGTGCATGCAAGAATCATCTGGAAGATGCACCATCATTTCAATAGGATGTTGGTTAGTGAGGTTGAGTTTGCAACATCTCTGTGTGAGTTCCTGCCCTCCACAGAAGGATCTTTGATGATGAAATCTTGCGTAGACTTCTAGCTGCCAACTAAGCATCAACACTAGACTCTTCCACACTGTGGAGTCCCAGGTGAGCTGCACACACTGCAAACTGCCTTGGGGAGTTATTCTTAGGATTTCAGTTCCTAATAAATATGTTTTAGTTAGCTTGTTCTGCTTCATTTTACTTTTTAAAATCTACTGGCTGGGCCAAAAATTCTCTTTGGTTAATTCTTAAATAGATTCATTTGGAACATGGAGTTCAGTTTGCTTGCCTCATGTGAGCGTGGCCTTACTTACGTGCTGCATTACTTGGCATTGATGTTGCAAGCTTTAAATGCTACTGTAATTTTATCTGTATTGATAAAATTTGATAAAAATTATGGATAAAATTTATCAAAATTTATCAGTATTGATAAAATTTATCAGGATTTATCAGTATTTCTTATTTTTAATTAAGTGTCATTTTGTGTTTTATTTATTGGCTGATCAAAGACCGAATAAAGGATTGATTGATTGTGGAGACAAATACCTTGTAAACTGGCAGAAATTTACAAGCTTTAAATGCTGTGACCCGACTCATATTTGTGAAGTCGCATCAGTACAGTTCGCTGTTAAAGAGACACTGGTCATGTTTTGAGGTGTTTTGGTTCTGCAATGTTATTACAGTGAGAAATACCAATGGAGAGATGAAAAGAGGCCTTTAAAAGAAGATGTCTTTATTTATTAAAAGGGCATCATGGCCCGTAATCCTAAAAGGTATCTGTAGTGAAAGAAATTTATTCAAAGAAAGATCATTTGTTGATATGCAGGTCAAGCCCATGCATGATTAATCAGAAAGAAGGCCTGCCATATTCATTGGGGCTTGCTCCAAGTAAACGTGAACATAATTGTAGCCTTCTTATTAATCGTAGTATTGGTTGTCATAGAATCATAGAATAGAAGAGTTGGAAGGGGCCATGAAGGCCATAGAGTCCAACTCCCTGCTGTTACAGACACTACATTACATCATCCCACTCAGATGGCTGTCCAGGTTCTTTCTGAATGTCTCCAGTGTGGGAGCGCCCACCACTTCTATAGGCAGTTGGTTCCACTGCTGTAATACTCTGGTTCCATGAGGAAGCTTTTCCTGATGTCCAGCCTGAATCTGGGTTGCTGCAATTTGAATTGATTATTCCATGTCGTACATTCTGGCATTAGCAAGAAGAGATCTTGACCTTCCTCTTTGTGACAGCCTTTGAGGTACTTATAGAGGGATATCATGTTCCCCCTCTTCTCAAGACTGAACATGCCCAGTTCCCTCAGTCCCTCCTCCCAGGGCAGTGTATCCAAACCCTGGATCATTTTTGTTGCCCTCCGCTGGACCCTTTCTAATTTACCTGCATCTTTCTTAAACCTTGGTGCCCAGTATTCCAGGTGAGGTCTGACTAATGCAGAGTATAGAGGAACTACTACTTCTCATGATTTGGAAATAATACTTCTGTTAATGCATCCCAAAATAGCATTTGCCCTTTCAGCAGCTGCATCGCATTGTTGGCTCATGTTTAGTCTATTGTTCACATTTACTCCAAGATCTTTTCCTTCTTCAGTTCTGTTAAGCCAGATATTCCCCATCTTGTATTGATGCCTTTGGTTTCTTTTTCCTAGGTGGAGGACTTGGCATTTGTCCTTATTGAATTTCATTCTGTTGGTTTCAGCCCAGTGTTCAGGTTTATCAAGATCGCCTTGGATCTTCATTCTGTCCTTTGGGGTGTTTGCTATTCCACCCAGTTTTGTATCATCTATGAATTTGATTATTTTTCCTTGTACTTCCTCATCTAAATCATTAACAAAGATGTTGAAGAGCACTGGGCCCATGACTAAACGCTGTGGCACCCCACTAGTTACCTCCATCCAATTTGAGATGATGCCATTGATGAGCACTGATTTAGTCACCAACTTTGGATCCACCTAATAGTTTTTCCATCTAGTCCAATTTTTGCTAATTTGCTTATCAAAATGTTGTGTGGCACTATGTTGAAAGCTTTGCTAAAGTCTAGGTAGATTATGTCCACAGTGTTCCCTTCATCCATTTGGGAAGTTACCCAGTCAAAAAATGAGATTAAATTAGTCTGACAGGACTTATTTTTGATAAATCCATGCTGGCTTCTATTAATCACTGCATTTTCTTCAAGATGCTTCCAGATGAATTTTTAATAATTTGCTCCAGAATTTTTCCAGGGATTGATGTCAGATTAACTGGTCTATATTTCCCAGGTTCATCTTTTCCCTTTTTAAAGATAGGGACAACATTAGCCCTTCTGCAGTTAACTGCGTCTGGCACTTCTCCTGTTTTCCAAGATTTATCAAAGATGATAACCAGTGGTTCTGAGAGTTCCTCTGCTAACTCTTTTATGATTGTGGGATGGAGTTCATTGGGCCCTGGAGATTTGAAAGTGTTTATTCCACCTAGGTATTCCTTGACCATTTGTCTGTCAGTCTTGGGCTGCCATCTCTCACTTTCAGCTTGAACTTCCTCTTGATTGCAGATTTCCTTGTGGGAGAAGACTGAAGCAAAGTAGGAATTGAACGCCTCTGTCTTTGTCATCTATTGTCACTCTGCCATTCACTCTAAGTAGTTGGACACCCTTCTCTTTCTCATGCCTTTTGTTCTGGATGTATCTGAGGAAAGCTTTCTTGTTGTGCTTAGCATCCCTTGCTATTCTTAGCTCATTTCCTGCTTTAGCCTTCCTGATGCAATTCCTGCTATTCCTTGCTGTATGTCTATATTCTTCTTTCATGGCCTGGCCCTGCTTCCACTTCCTGTACATGTTCTTTTTTTTCTTTCAGGCTGTTACTTAACCTTTTGTAGAGCCACGTGGGCTTCCTTTGCTATCTTCTACACATTTTTGTCATGGAATTGTTTGTAGTTGTGCTTCGAGGATCTTCCTTTTCAAGATTTCCAATCCCTCTTGGACACGTTTTCCTCTAAGGGTGTGTTGCCATGGCACTTTGCTTATCATTTTTCTGAGTTTGTTAAAGTTGGCTTTCTTGAAGTCCAGGATGCTTGTTTGGCTTCAGTTACCCTTCGTCAGTCCTTCTAAGAACCAATCCTGCATTTCACTGTGTCAGAGGTGGTGAAGTCACTTCCCACAACCTGCAGATACTAGATGCTCCTCTGTTTCCAGCAATAGAGCATAAAGAAGTGAAGTACTGCCACTGAGAGAGCAGTTTAAATACCTGGAGATTTATGATTATTATTATCTTTGACTTTTTTCCATTACAGACTTCATTAATGGGATGAGACAGCACACTGTTTGGAGAGAGCCGCAAGTTAATAACTGAAATATTTTTAATCATTTTCATCATCATAGAGCAGTTTGTTGTCAATAGTAATAATAAAAAAATCATTTCCTTCCCATATGGACAACCAGATTGTGTACCTAGATGAAATGCAATATTAAGATGGCTTGCCAACACCATTGCAAGAGGATTCATTGCAGTTACATCATGTTAGTCGTCACTTACGCTGGTGGTGAGGAAAATGAGAGAGAGGAGGAGAGAAAAAAAGTTATTTTGACTCAACAGCAGAATTGCAGTATCAAAATCATAATAATTACTGCCAGGCTTACCACAGGGGACAGATTTGCACATCTTCTGATATTAATAGTTTCAGCCTCCTTTTTCCACCACACAGTTATATAAAGATGAAAGCCAGATTTTGCTAAATGACAGATTCATGATCTCTTTCCTGCTCTGCTCTTAGTTTCTACCTAGATTGTAGAACACAGGGAACCTGTGGCATTTGTATGCCTACCTGTCTTGTGAAAACACCAGAATCTCTGCATTCCCTGAATGGGGAATTCCTCAAGCATGAGGAAATGTGCAGAAGTGATGGCTTCGGGAGGGGAGGGGAGGGGAGGGAGGTAATGACTTTGGATGCAAAGAGGCTTCCATTTATACATGTCAAGGATTCTCTGGGTAGGCTCTGAAATCTAAAAAATATGGTAAGGAGACTTTTGGAATTCTACCACTGAAACAGATCTGAGAAGAACCAGGTCAGAAGGTTGTGTGGGAGTTCTCTATTCTGCTTGCTTGATGGAAGAAAATTAGCATAAAGGTTATCAAGGTGCAAAATAAAACCAAGGCCAAAGATCTATTAGTGAACTCTATAAAGTTTTTGGAAAAAGATAGGTTTTGTTGTTACAGTTAGCATTTTGAAATCCCCAGACATAAGATACAGTAAAAGTCACCACATGATAACTGTTTGGGATACCAAGTTCCTACTTTCCTGTATGTTTGTGTTCCAAGAAGAGGCCAGATGTCACTCATGTGACCTACAAAAAAGCTGCATTTGTAACAGAGGGGGGAGCCGCTCCTTACTACATTGGCACTCTGTGAAGCTAATGGTTAAGGACAGTTCCCTACAATACTGTAGCATTAATAAAAGTCTGTTTAGATTCTAACTTTCTCTTAATTGCACTGGAGTTTTTAAAGTTTAAAGTTTTTCCTTCCGCACAATGGTAGGAGGACAGTCAGTGTGTGTGTGTGAGTGTGTGAATCAGCACTGGGGTGAAAAACAGTGGATTTTAAAAAGAACATTATTGTTTTCTGCATTTTTCATAGTTTGCAATCATAGTAAAATGATCAACAAGTCAAGGAATTTGTCCACTTAGCATACAAGGTGCTCAAGGATTTTAAGGGAAAGACATTTCAGAAAAAATCGCAACATCACAACCCTTTAGCATCATTTCCAACACCCTCTGCATCAATTTGTGGATTGTTATCAGTAGTATTTTAGCTAGTCTATGTGGTAATGGTATTTAAATAGATACCTGTTGTAGCTGCTATCAGTTTTGTCTTAATTCTGCTGTAAGTCACCTTGAAGGTTTTGTGTTTCTTTGGTTTTTTTCATTCTAGAAAACCTCATAAGAAATGTAATTCCCCCTTATCAACCATTTCCTCCCAGGCATTCAAAGAAAGGAAGAAGCATTCCTCTTATCCCTTTCCTGTAGCGGTCTGCAGGGGAATTTTTTGCATTTCCTGGTGAAGGTGTTCAGAATCCTTTCAAAAGGCTCCTGATTACAGAAATAACTTGCAGTGTGTCAACCAAGTGGGGGAAGAACTTCCTACAGAACGCCCTGCTCAACTTCAGGACAGCAAGGGATATGGGTGGGTGAGAATTTCATTTGGTTTGTCCTGTGTGTGTTCTTAGAACTTCCAAAATGCACAATGTGCAACAAAGCAAAATGGACCAATTAATCCATTCCTAGTTGCAGGACATTATGGAATGTGAGTTGAATATACGAGGGAATAATGTCTTAATAGGTCTTCAGTTTGTGAACATTTCAAGTGAAATTCAAGGAGAATTTGGTGGAGGTAGAGTCTTAGTAGGGCAAAACAAGTGTGGGGAACATTTGAGCCAAATTTCTCAGCAGTTTTCTCCCCATCTCTACCTTAATTCTCTATTTAAACACAGCCACAACTTTTCTGCATCTTCACACATTTCTAGTGCCAGCATATACACAATAAACAAGCTAGGAAGCCAATCAGTGCTGTACACACCTGGTTTAATACAACTCACTTTAGGGGACTGTAAGAATCCCTTCAAATCTCCCCTCTTTTATTTTCTAGGTTGCCATCAAGTTCTGTTGGTTCATGATGTGAATGATTAAGTGGGTAATGCCATTGTAGAACAAATGTCTCTTGAAAATATTGCTAACATTTCATAATAAAAGCAACACACACACACTAGCAATATTAAGTTAACCTTAATATATTAACTGGTCTTTAGAGATAACCATTTTAGCTTGTTTGCTCACTAAGTGCAGTTAACGCACTGAATTGTTTTTAAAGCCTTAAAAATGGTATTTATTGGATGATTCCACAATGTATTTTATTAATTGCAGACAGAGCGGGTCATCAGTTTATTTATACTGTGAGCCATCCAGAGATGTTAGTAATTGGACGGCATACACATTTTATAAATAAATAAATACTAACAAGAACCAGTTAGACAGCTGTTTTTGGTGAAAGGCAAATTGGTTGTGTGGGAAACATGCACTAAACCAAAGGGTATCCCATTTAAAAATCAGAAATATATAGCTAGACCCTACAATTAACTAAATTGCAGTGTTTTCTTGTATGTTCCTACTTAGGACTCCTATATAGCAAGCATTTTAAGGGGTTTTTGTTTTCTCTTGCTTCACCTGAAAGGCAAGAAAAGCTGGGCAAATCAAATTATGAACCCTATTTTGTAAAATTGGGCAGTGATCACATCCACAGCTCCTCCACTTCTTCTTCTGCATTTAGGGAGATGTATGTTCATCAGTGCCCCTCAGCAGGGAGTCCTCAACAACAATCACCTGCCTCCATCTCTTCCCAGTGGTGGTAGGCGGCCGTGCTCTGGCCCTCGCCTCTCCTGCAGCGGCCCCCTTGCCGCCTGACGTCCCAGGCTGGGGGTCTGCTGGTCCTCCAAGGCCTCCTCAGTCCCAGCCTCCGCAAGTGGAGAGAATCTGTTTCCCAGCTCCAGATTGGTGCGAGGAGGAGGAAGCTGTGCTGGCCTCCCCCTCCTGTGGGTTACCTCCATGTCTCCCTGGCTGTTCCTCCCATGGCCCCTCCCTCAACCCTCTGTCTGGAGGGGGATTGCTCCTCGGGACCTGGAGAACTCTCTCGGCCCTCAGGCACCTCACCTCCTCCTCTAGGAAGGTCACCAGCTTGCACAGAGGGCAAGTGTATCCCTGCCTCTCCTGAAGAAGAAGGGCGAACATGTTGCAGTTGTCACAGTGGACAGCAACACCTGTGATTCCCGCCAAGGCCATCTCCTGGCCTGCCATTGGGAACCCCTCAGAGACCCTACCTTGTTCCCCTGCCTTGTCTGTCCTGCACTACTCCTCACTCACCCAGTTCTTCCAGACAACACCCCCACCACACACACACACACACACAGAAGGACAAAATAAAAATTTAATTTAAAAAAAGAATAAAATAAATAAATAAAAATAAAAATAAAAACCTGCCCCAGGGAAGGGTGTTCCTGGGCAGCCCAGGCCGCAGCTAAGAGACACAGACATGGGACAATGCCAGTGGCTGAGTGCGGCTTTATAAGCCTCATGGGCCGCTGGTCCCACCCCTCTGTTTCCTCCTGGCCTCTCTGGCCCCACCTCCCTTCCTCTCCACTGCTCCTGCCCCCCACTCTTCTGCCCAGCTCCTGCTTGCCTTCGCCAGTCCCCTGGCCACCCTCAGCACACTCTCCCAGCCTCTGCTGCTCCACTGCTCTGCCAAGAGGCAAGAGCCAAAAGCCTCATTCAATGGAGGCTGTATACTAAATGTAATATTCATGGAAGTGTGAAATCTAATTAAACCTAGCTGCTTACTTAGTGGAGGGGCTTTAAAATGGGAGGCATTTGGTGATTTAAAAATTGTGATGTGGAGCCATTAATTATTACTATTATTATTATTTAATTTCATTTCTAGCCTGCTTTTTTCCCCTATGATAAATGGATGCATCTTGACACCTGCTTTTAATTGTATGCTCTTTACCTAATTAAGGAGGGAGGGAATGGGTCTAAAAAAGATCAGATATTCATTTCAGTAAGAAATCTCAGTAGAAAACTGTTTTGCCAACGCTTGCTATGAGAAAGGAAAGGTACTGCAGAAATGTACTGTAAGAAGAAAATGTTGCAAACTTGACAATGCACTACCTGAGAACAGATGCTTTAAACAAGTGTCAGGGATAAATTGTATTTATATTAATATTTGTTGAGCATTATAAAACTAGGAAAATAAAACACTGATGCTACGATATATTTTAGTATGTTATGTGGGGCCTTAAGCAGGAGCAGCATGGTTCCGGGAATCTCATTTAATATAAAAGATGTTCATGTCTTAGAGGGATATATTCTGAGCACATGAAACTTGGCAAAAGAATGAGGTGAGAGGGGAGTTATTTTGTATGATTTGATAAGCTCATAGTAACAGCTAAGTGCTTAGTTCTACCCCACAAGAAAACCAGCAAAAACCCAAATTTCCATACCTGAATACAAGATCTATTGACCTTAGCTATTCAGAAAAGGTGCATTACACTAAAGTATTGAAGAAAGCATGTGCATTTCAGTTAATATGGGAGACATTTTCATGAATTATCTAAAATGTAAAGCAATCCACTACAATCTCCGTGTATGCCTATGGAGAGACATGCCTGGCCATGGAGGGCTGTACATGGTATGAACCTTAGAGGAAGTAGAGTCTGCAGGAAGCATTCTGCCATAAAATTCTCCTGCTGGTATAAAAAGCCATAAAGCACACACCTCTTTATGGCTGATATCAAATCAGAATGTATTATCTGTCAGCCTCTTTTAAAACTGGTGTGAGGGAAAGGGATATAACCAATTCTACCTGAGGCTGAAACACATAATTGTTTCCTAATATATTTAAGCAATTCATAAAATCATAGAATAGCAGAGTTGGAAGGGGACCGTTGGGTCCAACCCCCTGCTCAATGCAGGACTCCCAGTTAAGCCATCCCTCTCAGATGGCTGCCCAGCCGCATCTTGAATGCCTCCAGCATGGGAGAACCCACAACCTCCCTAGGTCATTGTTTCCATTGCCATACCATTCCACTGAAAGAACTGGGCATGGAACTGGGCATGTTCAGCCTTAAGAAGAGGAGACTGGAGGGGTGGGGGGCATGCTATCACTCTATAAGCATTTCAGACACTATCACAAAGAAGAAGGTTGAGCTCTCTTCCAGCTGATACCACAGGACACAGAATAACCAATTCAAGTTGCAACAACCCAGATTCAGACTAGATATCAGAAGATGTTTCATCACTGTCAGAGCAATACAACAGTGGAACCAGTTGCCTAGAGAGGCTGTGTGTTCTCCCACACTAGAGACACTCAGGGCAAAATGGGACAGTCATCTGAGTGGAAAGGTGTAAATTGGTGTACTGCAGCAGCAGCAGGTTGGATCCGATGGCCTTCATGGCCCCTTCCAACTCTACTATTCTATGACTGCTCTAACAGTCAGGAATTTCTTCCTGATATTCAGCTGGAAACTGGCTTCCTGTAACTTGAGCCTGTTATGCACTGTCCTGCACTCTGGGATGAACAAGAAGAGAGCCAGTCCTTCCTCTTTGTGATTGTCTTTCAAATACTGTAGAGTGCTGCCTTATCTCCCCTCAGTCTTCTCTTCTTCAGGCATGCCCAGCTCTTTCAATTCTCCTCACAGGGCTTTGTTTCCCATCCATGGGTCATCCTTGTTGCCATTCTATGAACCTTTTTTCAGCTTGTCTGCATCTTTTTTAAACTGGGTGCCTGAAACTGGACAAAGCACTCCAAACGAGGCCAGGCCAGTGCTGAGTAGAGGGGAACTAATACTACTTCACATGACTTGGAAGTGATACTTCTATTAATGCAACCCAAAATAACATTTGCCCTTTTTGCTGCCACATCACATTGTGCTTGTGATCTACAACAATTCCAAGATTGTTTTCACTTTCAGTATTGTTGAGCAAAGTATTTCCCATCTTATAACGATGCATTTAGTTTCTTTTTCCTAGGTGTCAAGCTGGTCATTAGTCCCTACTGAATTTCATTCTGTTGTTTTCAGCCCAATGTTCCACTCTATCAGGATCCCCTTGAATCTTCTTTCTGTCTTCCAAGGTATTAGCTATCCTACTCAGTTTTGGGTCATCTGCAGATCCTCATCTAAGTCATGAATAAAAAAAGTTGAAAAGCACTGTACCCAGGACTGAACCCTGCATGCTGTCTCCCCATTTTGAGAAGGTGCCCTTGATAAGCACTCATTGACTCCAATTCTGTAGCTAGCTGTGGATCCATCAGGTCGTTGTTCCATCAAGCCCAATTTACCTAGTTTGCTAATCAGGAGTTCATGAGGCACTTTGTAAAAAGGTTGGCTTGAAGTAGTATGCATTGCAAGAAACCAGAATGGGCATTAACCTCTAAGCATCATGATAATATATCAGCTAAATCATTTAAGATCAGAAAACGTAAAAGATCAAGAGTGAGACAAATTAGGCAGCAGAACCCCTCATGGAAGGCCTAGGAAAAGAGCTAGGCTTTCATGGTTTGCTAAGCATGCTACAGTTGACCTGTGCTGAATAGCAAGGTGAGTGCATTCCATTAGGTACAGCCCATGATGGAGTAGGCCTGCTTTATGATTGCTGGCAGATGGCAAGCAGCAGAGTACATTCTACAGAGCCTGCTCCAAGGATCTGAGTCTATATTAGTCTTTATTGGAGCCTATACTAAGGAAAGCAATCCACCAAGAAATCAGGTTGTTCAGGGCTGTTGTGTATGCCAACAACAAGATCTAACATAGTGAGACTCAACTTCACAATAAACAACACATCTTTGCACAACCATTGAGTGCAAGTGCCACAACATTTTGTGCTCCTTGCCCTTTCTTTCCATCTCAGTAGTTCTAACAAGAGCTGCTTTCCCATGAAGAGTTGTTTCAACTAATGCCTAGCTAGCTTCATGGTGCAACATTAATTTCAGTCTGCATTGATCCACATTGAATTTTGTTATATGAGACAATATATATGAATAAATGCATGTTGACACAGATACGGAGGAGGAGACGCATGGGTGTGTGGGTTTGTGTCCAAACAGGCAACTCCTCACCACCCCTACCTGCATAAAAATTTCAACCTAAAAATGTCAACCTACCTGCAACTTGAAGTGTTACAGAGCAGAATTTGCCACTTGATTCTGTAGAATGTATCAATGGGTGCAAAGCACAGCAGCCAGGGGGAAGCATCCAGATGTAGCTCCCCTGAAGATGAAGGGGATCTTCACTGTGCAATTAAAGCAACAATATAAAAAATCAGGACTATGGACCCACTTTCTCAGATGGCCACCCTTTGACCCCACCTTCTTTTCCCTCACTCCACTGATCATTTGGTGGCATCATTCACCCAGTTTTCCCCCCACTGCAAAAGTTGAAATGTCTTTCTAAAGCTTACTATTTCCACCCGAGAAAAGCCTGGATCGCTGGAGCCAAGCTGAGATCGCCTGTGCATTTGTTTTCTGTGAGTGAATGTAAATGGTCATTCATTCATGCCTCACCCTTCTCTGTGGCCATGCATGTGTGGGAGAGGTGCGAGGCTGCTGGAGAAAGATTGAGCTGGCTTGGCTGCTATGTCTAAATCACTGCATGGATCTTCATTGGTTTGTTGCTTTTATTGCTTTAATCTAATAATGGCACTTCTATTACAATTTTATTTTTCTTGTTTATAGGCTGCTTTGTGAGCCATGTGGGCTAATAATGCAGGATACAACTTTTAGAAACAAAGAGCAGATAGATATTAACATCCTGACAATCTTGAAGCTTTGGGTGTATTTGATATTTAATCCCAAATGCCCTCAGCTTTTTAGTGCTGCATGGCAATATGGCTATGAATCCCAAACTGGATAAATAGGCAGTTAACTGTGTCAGCCCAAGGAGCACAAATCTTCCAGGGTGGCCTGCAAGCAGCATTGATTACCTGGAGCTTCTATGACAGCCAAACATGGCAAAGCAACAATAAATCCAATTTAGGTGAGTGACTTGCCATTAATTCACGATGCTGCCAGTGCTCTGGATGCAAGGTTCTAAGTGCCCTTTCCTTTTAGTGTCAGGCTTAATGTTCAGCTCAGTCCATTAAGGAACCACTAGAGGAGTGAGTCCTTTTTGCTTCTTGGGTGAGTGCTGAACTCTGTGTTAGAACAAATGAGACTCTCCTCATGTTTATCTGTGATCTGCCATAAAGGTTTCTTAATCATCATGCTCATTTGCAAAAGGAATGGCTCATTTCCCATCATCTTTTTTAAATTATCCACTTTGATCTCTTGCAACCCACTGAACTTCTTGATTATTGCTTTGTTTGTGTTTGCATTACATTTCCATCCCATCCCATCCCATCCCATCCCATTCCCTAAAATGATACTTGCTTTTTTTCTTTCTTTCTTTTTTTAATGTGAGATTTTTCAGAGCTTGGTTTTGACTGGAGATGGGTGAATAAGCACTGCTCAAGCTCATTAGGACTCTCCAGACAGCAGCTTAGTGCTAGTCTCTCTTCAAGTTCCACTCATCTTTGTGATCTCATTTCATTTTGCACAAATGTGAAAACTGCCCAAATGGAAGAGTGATCAAATGTGAAAGTTGTACAAAAAAATCCCCAAATTTGTTCAAGTTTTCAAAGTTGCACAAAGTTTCTCCATAGACTAAAGCATGGGAGAATTTAAAATTTGTGAATCTTTGAAATTTGTGCAATGGGTAAATTTTCACAAATAGAATATGAGAGTATCCAAACATTTGCAAACATGTTCTTCTGCTTGAAACCATATTTGGGGTGGTGAACATGACATGCTGATATGTTTGGTGAGGAGAAACAATACCCCTTCTCCCCTGCATCTGGAGTTATATCCAAACATGCCATTTCATTAGTGGAAACCTTTCCACTGCTAGCAGAAACCCAATTTTCATTCATGATCAACTGTTAGATCAATGCATAAATTCTGCTTGTGGACCCTATTCCACAAAGTGTTGTAAAGTTGTTGGTCAATGACTGAATAAAGGATTGATTTGATTGATGGATTGATTGATTGAACTGTTGTAAAGGGCATGCACAGGCTGTTTTAAAGCTGTTGCACAAGGTACTGCTTACTTTTATTGGGCTAACTGCAGTTCATGATAGCAGCTCTTGCAATCATTTTGCCAATGTAATGTTGGCTATAAACTCTGGTAATTTAGGGATAGGAAAGTCACATAAGAATTTTTTTTCCTCTTCTTGTTTCCCTTGAAATTGCTCTGCTGTTTCAGTTGAGGAGGAACTGCCATGTTTCATTTTCAGGCAAAACCCAGTGACAACAATCCAATTTAGGGATCTGTTGAGAACATCCCTGAGAAATTAATCTTATGAATTGTTCTTTGGTTTCCTCAAAGTTCCTTAGACATTTTCCTTGAAGAGCTCTCAGATTTACTTAATATCTTTATTCATTTAGTTGCAATGTCATGGTGCCTCTATATTTAATATTTGTATGCCCGACTTGTCCCACATCATATTGATATTATATATTATTATTATTATTTGAGATCCAATATTTTATTACAGCAAAGGAACAAATTGTTCTGTGCTGTCTTAACCACCATGCACGTGCTTGGATTCTTTGGAAACGTCTATCCCCTGAATGAAATAAACATTTATCCATGGAAAGAGAATTGCATTTACAGGACCCTTTTCTATTTAGAAAGATCCTTTTCATGAAGGCAAAGCTTCTACTCAGAATGGATGTAGTAGGATGTACAGTTCATCTATATCACAATCCAGCTATATAGCCAGAAAGGTGGGGCTTTGATGACCCCATCATGGTGAAAATTAGTATGTAGTCACAGAATAACTGATTTTAATGATGCAACAAATATGTCATGGCTTTTTTAATTCTGCCAGGACTTTTAACATCATGCTGCTATGAATTTTGTACAATCCTATGAGATTGCTATTGGAATCGCAGAAGCTCTCTGTATGTGACTGGCAGTGCTACACTCTGACACATCATCTGAGAAGTAAGTCCCATGGCATTCCCCAGGAATTAACCCCAGGTAAATCTGTATAGTGTTTTAGCCTAAATTATTTCATCCTGGTTGACATCTGTTTTACTTTCTGTATTGGTTCTGGCTTTTAGCATTGTATTTCATTACATTATTGCATATTTTTAAACCTAGTTTTATAATTATTTATTGCACATTTGCCAGAGAATTTGTGTTATGAAGTAACTATCAATAATAAATACAAATGAAATGGATTGTGAATGAGAAAGGAAATGAAAAATTAAGATCTTGAGGATTATAAACTCTAGATACTTTATAGTTGTAGCTTTCTACTTAATTATGAATAAACTATTGTATTCCTTGGAATTAATAGGGAATTGTTGAGTTAGGGTGAAAATCAGATGGTGCTAGACAAATGTAAGCAGCCAAAGGAAAAGTTGGAGGTCCAGTTATGTCTTCCACAGGGCCAGAGATATGGCGGCATGAGGATGGCTACAGGCAAGCACTTTGGCTTGTGCTGTCCACCCTTCTGGGAAGCTCTGCTTTGTTTCCAAAGCCAGGTAAACAAACTTTTAAAACTACTGCTAATAATAACAGTAACACTTCAAAAATATGCTTATGCTACACCAATCTGATCTCAGTACTAGATTAGTAAAGAACTTTTTGTTAAGCCTAAGTTGATTAAAAGTAACTTTCCCCCCACTGAGCTGGAATTATTTATTTTTAAGTAGGTCATAGTACCAATGAAACTCGAGAACAACTTTTCCAATCTTCATTAACTGGAATGCCTTTTCCATAATTTTTAGCAATTAAAATGAAGTTATCAATAACTAATCACCCAATACAACTTATGAATAAAGTTTATTAAACTCTCTAAGAATAAAAGCATCTACAGTATTTTTAAAGGCCGAGAGAATATATTACCTGTTACAGAATTAATTTGCCAGTACCTTTCCTTGTGAAATTATTACTTTTTAAGGTTCTGCCTTATTAACCTTTCATAAATGATTCTCATTGGTTGCTCCCGACTAAGTGTGAATGGCAGTCAACAGTACTGAGTATGGTCATGAAAGCAAGGCACTAGCTCTGGTGGGGTGATACCTTGATGGCTTGAGTGCATATTTGGCCTTGGGAGGGCCAAGACTGGGAGGGCCAAGACCCTGGCCCATCTGGCAAACCATGGACATTTCAGTTCTCGTGTCAAGTTTACTGCATCCAACCATCTCAGACTTGGGAATAGACATAACCTGCAGAAACAACTGGAGCTGATTCACAGAATTCACAGAATTTATTGAGATGGAGTCAGAGGGAGAGCAAATGCTTTACACAGTGAAGGTCACAGGTTCCGTGGTTGGCATCTTCAGTTCAAAGAATCTGAATACTAATGTTGCAGCCTAAAGGGATGGGTGGTGGGGGGCAGCCAAGGTTCTGGAAAAGACAGCTTCATATATCTTTTTGTTATGATACTGTAATAGCCAGGGTACAGTTCATATTGACAGTCAGTCTGGGGTGCTGGTTAGCATGTTGGACCGAGGCCCAGGAGATCTGGGTTCTAGTCCCCTTTCAGCGATGAAGCTCATGGGGTGACTTGGGGCTTGTTACTGACTCTCAGCCTAAGCTACCTTCCAGGGTTGTTCTGAGGATAAAATGAGGAGGAGGAGATGGAAAAGGGTGTGATATAAATATTACAAATAAATAGTAGGGACCTATGGATTTGATTAAATCAGTTCCCTTCGTGTTTTGCAGGTTGTATGACACTTTCATTTTGTTTGGGGCTCCGATTTTGTTTCTAATTTTTTGAGTCATGTACATGAATTCCATTCCATTTGACCTGATGCAAATTAGTGCCAATTTATACTCAAACAAATTGTATTAGTACAAGTGCAAATTTGCACAAATCTGCCTGAAAAGAAAAGAAGTAAAGGGGGGGGGGGGTTAACCCTAGTCTGCAGAATCCATGTAATGTGGAAAAAATTGGCCCACTGTAGTGTCTCCACGTTGGATTTATTGAAATCTGAGCTCATTTGACTCCATTGCAGAATTTCCCGATTCCTCTCAATAGATAATATAAGAACTGCAAAAATGGTTCCTCCTTTTAATGAATCATATTTATATACTTGTTTACAGCTTTTACATAAGTTGCCCTACAGCTAAGATCTTAGGAAAGCTTATGGCAACAACTGAAATGATGTAAAGTTAAGCCTCTTTCAAAGGTTCAGGTTCAAAGCCTGAGTTCTGTTTCAGTGAAGCTCTCAGAATTGGCATTTCTATTGTGGGCAGCAGACAAAAGCAAAGGAGAGAGTCCAAAACTATCCAGCATACCTAAACACAAGCCTATTTAGCTTGTGGCTGTTGTTGCCAGAAACCAACCTTTCAGAGAATTATGCTAAACTTTCAAAATTCAAAAGCTCACAAATGACAACATGATGAATAGACAGTTGGTGGTCAGAGGAAAGGTGTGGGGCCAGGACCATGGAGGGACTCAGCGGGGCTGGATCTGGCCCTTTCTTTTTGAGTGCCCAAAACATAAAGTGCCTTCAAGCCTTTACAACAAGGGTCCTCAAACTAAGGCCTGCGGGCCGGATCTGACCCACCATGAGAGGGAGAAAAGCTTCAAGGCTCGGAGTGTGGAAGGGAGAGAAAAAAAGGTAAAAAGAAGGAATAGCAAAGCAAGGAGTTGGAGGGAGAGACACAGTGAAGCTAGGGGCCAGGAATGGTGAGAAATTGAGAATGAAGGAAAAGATCTGTGTGGATAGAAGACTGGATAAGCCAGGAAGGAGCGCCTTCCATTTTCTCCTCCATTTCAGCCTTGAGACTTGCTATTTCTCCCCAAGCTCCACCTCTTGACTAACCAGACCCCCGTAAGAGCCATTCAGTGACTGACCAGATCTGCCCCAGGAGATATTTTGTGGTGGTCCCCATAGCTGTTTCTCAGATTTCCAAACGGGCCCTTATATCTAAAGTAGCTGGGGATTCCTGCCTTGGAAATAACTAATTCATGAGCCTTCTTATCTCAAAGGGGCATGAAACACATTCATTTCTTATTTGCATGGCTTCCTCAGCAAGGTATTTCAGCAATATTTGATTTCCCTTTCTGTTCAACACTAGGAATGGTGCACTGAACTCACTGATGTCATAAAACAACCTGCCACAAATGTAGCTAGGGGAGGAAAAGAAATGTACAGTTTGCATAAGGAGAAAGTACTTGCTGAGTAGAAATTAACAGTTATCTCTTGGGCCATAGGAAATTAATAGCGATTAATTGGGATTTTAATTGCTTCACTGGTGTGATAAATGATTCACAATGTAAAGGAAAAAATCTCTAATGAGAGAACCAGTCTGGTGTGGTGGTGAAAGTGTTGGTCTGGGGACCTGGGAGATCTGGGTTCTAGTCCCCCAGTCAGTCATGAAGCTCACTGGGTGACTTTGGGCCACTCACTCACCCTCAGCCCAACCCACCTCACAGGGTCATTGTGAGGATAAAATGCAGTGGAAGAAGGCCGTGGCAGCTGCCTTCGCTTCCTTGCAAAGGGAAAATGGTGGGATATAAATGCAATATATATAATGTGGAACTAGAATGAGCCCCAGCCTAAAATCAGCAGTAAATTCAGTGGATTTTTTTCCCAGAAAAAATGTGTTCTGGTTTTCATAAGTCTTTCCCCATTCTTTCCTTCCTTCCAGTTGATAGGTCCTGAGAGGTTATTTTTAAGAGGTATTTTAATTATACCGCAGTCACTAGGTAATTAACCTTCAGAAATGTGGAGTGATTAATAATGTACCATCACCATCCAAATGCACCTTCTGACCATTAATTTACTAATGTAGTATAAGCATTCTCCTAATTTAGTTGACTGTAAGTTTCAACACTTCTATTGTGATCTTGTTCTGATGACAAAATGTCTTAGTTTCCAATTGAAAACCAATCAAAATGGGCAAGGTTCTTATTTGTCCACAAACAAATTGGAAGACCTTGAATGGATGAATGAACGAACGAACGAACGAACCACTAATTACGTTTGGATACTGTTATGCTTGTACTGCAATGCTTAATCTAGAAAATGAAACCAGATTAATGGTCAAATGAAACATGACACAAAGTAGTCAGTATCAGGGCCTCCCATGCTGACTGTTGGGAATGAGGGACTTTTGGGGAAATAGTCCTGGAGCATATGGCATATAACATATATATTTATCTTACTATATGTTCCCCTTTTCTTGACTATAAGATAGCCCTAAAGGTATTGATTTAATGAGATATAATAAATAGCACACATAACTGAATGTTACTGTATATGCACCAAACCCCATCATTAATGGTATCACTAAATGCTGGGGAGGGGTGGGAGATTACTGCAGGATATTTATGGGGAAGGAACAAAAACTCTGAATATCACCCTTATGCAACAACTTCATCATGACCCCTTCAGAGGCAAGATGCTACTCATGGCAAACCCAGTGAGAAAGAGGCAGTCTTGGAATTCACTGGCCTAGAGAGTGATGGCTTCATGTTTCTCTGTTGCTGATGTTGCACAGCCCAAGCTGCTGATGCTCTAAGCATCAGCTGTAAAAGCAAACGGGTTCAAGGTGTGGGGTTGAAGGTTTGAAATACTCATGACTTCCTTGCAGTATATGAGAAGATCAATCGGGTCCACTCTGACTTGCCCTCATTGCACCTCCGTGTGAGTCATAAGCTGAATCTGAAGCAGCAGGGCGGGCGGCTGCCAGGATCTGAAGACATGGCACAGCTCCCTCTGGTGACATGATTGGGAAGGACAGCATGGGCCCTCCTGTCAGCACTGTGGGGCCAGGAACACACCTGTAGGTAATTGCAAGGACTGGGGCTTGCGGGATCATGTGGTGCAGCTGGGAGTTCTGGGTGGCTCTTCGAAAGCCTCCTTTGCCCTGCTTAGTTTTGCCACAGCAGCACGGGCTTTTGTGGCAGTTGCTTCAAGTTTTCCCTTGACTCCTGCCTGCTCCAGTTTCTGTCATGGCCACTTGGCTGACCCTGCCTTACCAGGTACCTTGTCTGGGCCTTTTGTGTCCTTGCTTGTGCTTCTGATCATGTCACACCTTGATGACTTCTGCCTGTATCTGGACTCTACCTTTGCCTCTGGCCTTGCCTTTGCTGGGCCTGACTGCTACTTGGCTTCTGTTGTGTCTGGACTTTGCCTTTGTCCCCTGTACTCATGTATTTCTGCCAAGGTTCCCAGTCCTCTCCAGCACCTGTTCCTGGTACCCCAGCTACAGCTTGCCTTCTGCCCAATCCATGGGGCAGTGGCGATAGATACTTACATGTGGAAAATGTGCACCTAACTAAAGGCTTTTTTTAAGGTATGCATTTTCATGCTCAAGTCTATGGGGGAAGGTGTAGCTTTGGGTGTGTACTTGCAAAAAAAGTGTACTTTCCCCATGCACAGTTTCCCTATTTGGAAGAAACCAAAACAAATTGCAATCAAACACAGAAGAAAGGTGATCTGAACTTCAAGGTTAGGAATCAGCAAAACCATAAAACTCAAGCTTGCTGGCATCCTCTCAATTTCTCCTGAAGTTCATTCTGACTCAAGTCTGTATCAGAGAGTGAGCTTAGCTTTTGTTCCTCTTTTCTTTTCACATGGACATTCACATGGGCATTTTTCCTTTTTGCTTATGGACATATTTTCATGCATATTTTTCAAAAGAAACACATCAATTCTGTGCATATTTGAAACACACAGATGACTGAGGTGTAGTCATACACACACTCACTCACTCACTCACTCACTCATACATACAGTGGTACCTTGGCTCACAAATGCTTCAGTTCACGTCCAGATTGGGTCGTGAACAGAAATTTCTGAAAAATTTTGCCTCAGGTCGCAAACTCTGCATCAGTGGACAATTGCGATCATGCCTGTCTCCCCGCCGCCCCGAGCACACCCGCAATCGCGCCCATCTCCCCCCCCCGCCCCGAGCATGTCTGTAATTGCCTGCTATGGCCGTGATCATGGTCACGCTTGTGCAGGAATGACAGGCATGATCGTGGTCATGCTGTGGGGAGCGGCGGGGAGAGTTGGCCGTGATCTTTGATCACAACGTTCAGGTTTCTTGATTTTCAAAGCAGCCATGTGGATACAGTCAACATGGAAACTTGAATTCTGCAACAATCTGTATAAACCATGGGTCCTCAAACTAAGGCCCACGGGCCGGATCTGGCCCGCCATGCCCTTTTAATTGGACTGCAACACATGTTTTGCACTCGCTGGGCACACACATGGCTTGCTCGCGAGGAGGTCATTTTGGAAACGCTTGGAGAAAAGTATCTCCTTGTGAGCAAGTTGGCACCTTGCCATGTGAGTGCCTGGTGGCAGCTTGCTCACAAGGAGATCGTTTTAGACTTGATTGGAGAAAACAATCTCCTCGCAAACAAGCCGGCACCTTGCCCTGCACTCCCTCCCCCCC